>NW_024380918.1:0-22259 GCF_016835505.1 Polypterus senegalus | reverse complement strand
TTGAATTGACTTTATGTTTTTATATTGTTTTCTTTTTTATGATTAATTTGGGCTGTGGAAGGTGAAATAATAATATAATATTTTAGCTGTTTTTTCCTAAAATGCCATTTTTCTAAGTTCTTTTTAATTGCAGACATTATGTGGTAAGGGATAGTGAAGGCGTGGATAGCAATTGGATTCTCCATAAACCTGTTTCATGCAATCTATTCAATACCATAAACAAAACAATGCAATAACAAAGCAAGAGGACCATCAACAACAGTCATCTTGCAGTCCTTCAGTATCTTGTGTGACTGCCTCCAATAAGGCTCTGCACTTATGTTATTCAATTCCTGTAGTAGAAATTGACAAAGTTGCTGGCCATTGGCGGTCAGAAGGTCATGTCTCTTCATGCTGATATCCAGGACATCTGAAAGGTGTTCTATGGGGTTAAAGTTTGGTTAAAGGCTGGGACTTGAGAAAGAGAGAAAAAATGCATAAAAATAAAGGTATACAAACCAAACAGAAAATAATAAAGTGACCGTCATGTTTCAGCAAGGGTGTGTTTTCTAGCTTATATTTGTTTTCATTTTCTGTGTTTACATTATTTCAAAACATTACATTTCCTGTGTTTTATCATATTTATAAAATATATGTATATATATTGGTCCAATTACATAATTGGAATGAGTCCCAAAATAAGTTGTGGTACCAACATAATGTTAATGTTTAATGCTAACAGCAACAAAAGAATTAAAATAAATCAACAGGTACACAATAGTGCTTCAACAGAAAAGATTAGCAATAGCCATAGAGTTCTCCTTCCTATGGCATCTAAATCAAAACAGACCAGGCTTTGGGAAAGTTCCAGTTTCTTGCATGCTCTTATCCAAAATGTGACACCACCTTCTGGGACGGCCTCTTTTATACAGTTGTTAGTTAGGCTTCTCTGGGTCAGTTTGCCCTGATTGTTATTATCAATGTGAGGGACAAAAGAGACAAGACTCAGTGACAGTGTCCTCTCTCATTGTGGACTGATACTGCATACCTCATGTGAGCCTGAAATGTAACCCTCCCGCGTGCATGCATGTATGCATGCATATATTATATGTATGAAAACCAGAGGTTCTTTTAACACTAGAATCCCTGAAGCCTACGAAAAACGTCAATGCTTGAACCAGCAACCTTTTGCTTACGTGGCAGTCTTTCTGTCAATTGATATTTGAGCTTTGGTTTTTACTCATTGATAGCAACATGTAAATGGAACAATTAATTTTTCTTTGGTTATCTTAAGTGAATAAAAGTGCACTTGTTTTGGTATACCCTTTTTGAAAATGTTTATTTGATATTTGGACTTCAGTGTTCAAACATTATACACTTCATGTTAGCATTTTGCCAGTTATTAGTAGAACATGAAAAAAACATCCTTGTTTTAGTTATTTCTTCAACATTTCTTGCCTTGCATTTCCTGTCATCCTATATTTACCCAGATCATTGTAGACACGGAACACAAATGAATTGTATGTATTACAAATAATAATATATTGTTTACCCTATACAATTCAAGGCACCTCACATCCAAATAAATAGACTTGAGCTGGGAGAACTTTGCATCTGACTTCAGCAGAGTTGGTGAAGGATGGAAAAGTAGGCTGCTTGCTGTCTGTGCTGATCGACACATTTACAAAACAAAGACACTGATGAAGAGGTGCGAGGGAATTTAAGGTGGCCTGGCATTACAACTTCTTTTATTCTTTTATACGCTTCAGGATTCTAGTGCTAAAAGCTTAAATAAAATTGAACCACCTGTGATGTTCACCAGCATTTTGCTATTGCTCATGTTTGTATGAATGAAGACATATGATTCTATTTACCACTTTGTAGTGCCTGATATTGGTTTTGATGCAACTATAGTTTTCAAGTGAAAGCTTAAAGTCAATGTCTCTGTCTGGCTGCTAATAGCAGGCCTTGAGGTTAGATTGTTCATTCCTTGTATAACTGCAATCCTGTAATGGCACAGGGGATGCCATTGTAAACCGCACTATTGCTGTAAACTATGTTAAAGTAAAGGTTTGAAAGTAAAGACTGAGAACCTAGCATAAATGTGGGCAAGAAATATACGAGTGGAGCACCCAGCAAAAATGGATAATGATACTGTACCTCTGGGTGAAAAGCAAAAGTGAAGCTCCAACAAATCCTCTTTTAAACCAAGACTTAATTAACCAAATTGGAACCAAGATGACCTAATTATAGAGGGAAAGACCCACACAGTGGGATTCTCATCATATTTATTAGATTCATGAAGCACAGGAAATATCTCTGGGATGTGGGTAAACTTCTGCTGGACTGAAAAAGGGTGGGTTCTGATGTCATTGTCCAATCCTAAACATATTACAAAGGTAAAGGTATTTAGAGAGGCATGCAGAATGTGTCAAACAGATGAGTTTCATTTCTCATTCAATTTCACAAAGAAAACATAAATTTAGGTCAAACAGAAGGGGAGAAGAATTTATAAAATTGTATTTTTTTCTGTGTGTTTTATTGACTTTAATCATTTACATGTTTTCAAATTTTTTCCAATAATACATCATTATATATATATATATATATATATATATATATATATATATATATATATATTGTCACGCACGAGTAGGAGGCAGCGGATTGATTCGACAGCACCTGGGAAACCACTGCGCCAGGGAATGGTGGGGTATTAACTTTCTCCCTCTGCTTCCTCATAGAAAAAAGACCTCCTGCACCATAGGCCTGGATTGACCGCAGTGCGATACTTCCGCCCTTCCTCCGCCATCTTGCCCTGGCGTCATCCTTCCCATCCTCCCTTGCGGTCCTTCCCGACATTCCTCCACTTCGGCTCCTCCCCAATAAAATGGCGCGGCCAGGAGTCGGCGCGCGCATATGAACTGTTTGTTTATAATTTTGACCTGTTTTTTGTGTGTACAATATCACGGGGCGGAAAACCCCAACCCTTGCTACTGTCTCTCTCGGTCCTTTACAAGTGGCGTAGTCGGCAGGATACAGAGATCCCGGAATGCGGAGGGACAGGACCTGAACACCGTGCTGCAGGGAATGAGCGCCCAGCTCCAGGCCCTGCAGCAAGCGCAAGCCGCTACCAACCGGGAGCTGGAGGCCACGAGGCCAGGTTAGTGGAAGCCCAGCGGGCGAGACCAGACCCGCCCAGGCAGCCGCCTCCTCCTATGGTACCGATGGGCCCTTCGGGGACGTCGATGCCTACCTGGGCATGTTTGAGAGGCGGCCACCGGAGCGAGTGGCAGCGGTCAGTGTGGCGTCCATCTTGGCGCCATACCTGAAGGGACCAGCGCTGCGCCTATTATGACCTCCCTGAGGAGGAGGCGCTAATTACGACCTCCTCAAGCCCGAAATATGGCCCGCTACGGCATTAGCCGGGCCAGCAGGCGGCGAATGGCGGAACTGGGTCTTTGACCCGAAAAGCCCTTCGCGCCCAGGCGTTGAGTTCTGGGGCAAGATGGGCGCTGGCTACGGCCAGAGAGCCCGGCGGGCGGAAAGTGGTCGGCGGGTGGCCTGTGAAGGCCTGGTCAATCAATGCCCAGTTCCCTCGCCCAGCAGGTCGGGGCACGCCTATCAGAACATGTCGGGCCTCCTCGACGTCCTGGAGCGTCAGTTGGCGGTCCTCCGACTTGGGGGGTCAGAAAAGCCTGCTCGCGGGAACCGGCAGGGGCGGGCGGCCACCCGAGCCCCTCGGCAGCGCTGCAGAAGCGCCAGCCAGAGCCAAGAGAGGCGGGTCCGCCGCGCTGTTTCAAGTGTGGCGAGACCGGCCACCTGCTGCCAAACTGCCCCATCACATCGCCCGGAGCCTATGGACTGCAGCTGGACATCATCGGAGAGGTATTGTACCCGCCGCATCCCTTGGCGAGTCGAATCACGTGAGTGGTGTTGCTAAATGGGCACGCCGTGGTGGCTTTGTTTGATTCCGCAGCAACATTACCATTGTTGCTCGCCGTTTGTCTTACCGCAACAGTGGTTAAAGCAGCATTTGTTGGTTACCTGTGTGCATGGGGGGACTAGGTCATATCGTTCCGCTCACTGCTATCTTACCTGGAAGGGGAACCAATCAAATGACGGTCGCTGTGTTACCTGACCCCCTTCCCAGTGATCCTGGGACAAGACTGGTCTAAAAGAATCAGCGGTAAGCCATTAGCGCTCCGGGGCCTCGTTGGATCTTGTCATGAGGGGAAAAGGCACCCCTCCCGCGGCCTCCACGCCGTGCACAAGGGCAGGCCCTATGGGGCTGGTGTCTCGGGGACCTTTCGTGGCTACGGACCTTGACCGGAAGATTCCGCGGAGAAGGGACTAGCCAGGAACTCTTCCCGGGCCCAGGCCCCAAGACCCTCTCGGCGGCCTGGACCATCAATTTCGGTCCACGCCGCCTCCTTTAAGAGGGAGCAGTGGAATGATGACTCCCTGCGCTTTGCCCGGAATGCGATTGTTCTGCCTAACAGCTCGACAGCGGGCGGGTCCACACCGCGGGAACCCTTCTTTGTCCTTGAGAATGATCTGTTGTACCGAAAGTGGCTACCCATGAGGGCGAGGTCGGAAGTTGTTGCTAATTCAGCGTACCTTCCGGCGGGAGATATGCGAGTTGGCACATGCTCACCTCCTAAGCCCACCTGGGGCGAAAAACACTGGAGAGGATTAAGCTCCGCTTTTACTGGCCTGGGATCAATGAGGAGGTCCGCGGTTCTGTCAATCCTGTCCGGAGTGCCAGACCCGCCAGATTCCTAGGAGGGACCGTGCTCCTCTAGTCCCTATTCCCCTCGTGGACATCCCCTTTGAAAGGATAGGGGTCGATTTGGTGGGCCCCCTGGAGCCCTCAACCCGTGGCCACAAGTATATCCTAGTCATGGTGGACTATGCCACCCGGTACCCAGAGGCGGGTCCCCTGCGCTCGCTAATACTAAAAGCATCGCACGGAACTGGTTAACTTGTTTTCCGCGCGTGGGCATACCCAAGGAGGTCCTCACGGACCAGGGTACGCCTTCACTTCGGATACGTTCAAGGAGGTGGCCAAATTACTGCAGATAAAGCACCTGAAAGCGTCAGTCTATCACCCGCAAACTGGCGGGTTGGTGAGCGATTTAATCAGACGCTTAAGCAGATGCTCCGCAAGGTAGTCAGCGGGCGGCAGGAACTGGGACCAGCTCCTCCCGCTCGTGCTTTTGCCTACGGGAGGTACCCCAGGCCTCTACGGGCTTCTCCCCTTTTGAATTACTATACGGGCGACAACCCCGGGGAATCCTCGACATCCTAAAAGAAGGCTGGGAGGCCGAGGCTCTTCCCTCCTCTAACATTTTGATGCGTGGCGCAACTGCGCGACCGACTCACAAAGATCAGGCCCCTCCTAAAAGAGCACGTGACTGCGTGCGCAAGCAGCGCAGGCCGGTGTTACAACCGCAACTCCGTCCTCAGGGAGTTCGCCCGGGGACCGAGTTATGGTGCTCGTCCCGACCTCCCACTTTCGAAGCTGCTCGCTCACTGGCAAGGGCCTTACGAGGTTAAGGAGAGAAAGGACTGCGTCGACTATTTGGTAAAACAGCCCAATCGCCGACCGGTGAGAGGATCTATCATGTCAACCTGTTAAAGCCCTGGAGATAGAGAGGAGCTCCCAGCTCCGTAGGTCACTCTCCCTTTCGCAAGCACAACTGCCCTTAACCTCGGCGAAGAGCTGACCCCCAAGCAGCGGCAGGAGTTAGCCCAAACACTCCGAGCCATCCCGAGGTAGTGGCGAGTCACCCGGCGGACCGCTGATTGAGCACGATATAGTCACGGGCCGGGGTAATCGTCCGGGAGAGGCCCTACCGACTCCGGAGGCAAAACGCGCAGAGGTCGAACTGGAGGTGAAACGTATGTTGGACATGGACATAATTGAAGAGAGCCATAGTCCCTGGTCCAGCCCTATTGTCCTCGTCTCCAAGCCAGGCGGCTCCTGGAGGTTCTGTAATGACTTTAGGCGCCTGAATCAGATCTCCAAGTTCGATGCCTACCCCATGCCCCGCATTGGCGACCTCCTTGGCGGCTGGAGTGCGGCTCGATATCTGACTACCCTTGACATGACAAAAGGGTATTGGCAAATTCCTTTAGCGGCATCCGCAAAGGAGAAAACGGCCTTTAGCACCCCTAGCGGGCACTGGCAGTACAAGGTCCTCCCATTTGGGCTGCACGGGCCCGCGACCTTCCAGCGCCTGGTAGATAGAGTGCTGAAGCCCACCAGTCCTATAGCGCCGCCTACCTGGATGGCGTTGTCATCTATTCCGGCACCTGGGAGGAGCATCTACTGCAGGTGCGCAGCTGTCCTCCGAACACTGGCTAAAGCCGGCCTCCGCATAAACCCGGAAGTGTTTTTGGATTAAAGGAGGCCAAATATTTAGGCTACCTCGTGGGACAAGGACAGGTGCGGCCACAGAGCTCCAAAGTTAAAGACATCTTAGAATGGCCCGTCCGAGTACCAAGAAACAGGTGCAGGCTTTCTTGGGGCTTGCGGAGTTACTACCGCCGGTTTGTTCCCGTTTCTCGAAGAGCAGCACCCTTGACTGACCTGACAAAAGGGCGCCCCTATACGTGGTGTGGACCGACAAAGCAGAACAGCGTTCAGTGACCTAAAGAAGGCCCTAACGTCGGCACCTGTGTTACGGACGCCCGATTTTGGGCTCCGTTTATTCTCCAGACCGGCGCGGACACAGGCCTGGGTGCCGCGCTGAGCCAAAGCGTCGATGGTGTCGAGCACCCTGTGATGTACCTTAGCGGAAACTGATGGACGGGGCCCGTGCGCGGCAGTGGAGAGGAGGCCTTGGCCATTAAGTGGGCAGTGACCCACCTCCGTACTACCTGCTGGGTGCGAATTCGCTCTGGTGACTGATCACGCTGCACTTCAGTGGATGTCCCTACACAAAGAGTCGAATCCGCGGGTCACCAGGTGGTTCCTGGACTTACAGCCGTATAAGTTCACTGTCACTTATCGGCGGGCACCCTTCAGGCCAATGCCGATGCCCTCTCTCGTATTCACGACCTCTCGGTTAGGTCCGCCCGACCTGGCGGTCCTGGGCTAAGGGGGATCGTGTCACGCACTTGCGAGTAGGAGGCCGGATTGATTCGACAGCACCTGGGAAACCACTCGCGCCAGGGAATGGTGGGGTATTAACTTTCTCCCTCTGCTTCCTCATAGAAAAAAGACCTTCCTGCACCATAGGCCTGGATTGACCGCAGTCGCGATACTTCCGCCCTTCCTCCGCCATCTTGCCCTGGCGTCATCCTTCCCATCCTCCCTTGCGGTCCTTCCCGACATTCCTCCACTTCCGGCTCCTCCCCAATAAAATGGCGACGCCAGGAGTCGGCGTCGCATATGAACTGTTTGTTTATAATTTTGACCTGTTTTTTGTGTGTACAATATACGGGGCGGAAAACCCCAACCCTTGCTACTGTCTCTCGGTCCTTTACAATATATATATATATATATATATATATATATATATATATATATACAGAGAGAGAGAGAGTGTGTATGTGAAAGACATATGATTCATGAGCCTGATTGGCCAACTTTGATGCCCTTCCATTCATTATTTATATATATACAACCAGATCAGATCCAGAAATGTTTAATTATTATCAGAATATTACAAAATGTAACATCCATCCATCTTCCAACCCATTGAATCTGAACACAGGGTCACGGGAGCCAATCCCAGGGCGCCAAACCACTGCAGGGCACACACACACACACGGGGCAATTTTAGAATCGCCAATCCACCTAACCTGCATGTCTTTGGACTGCGGGAGGAAACCCACGCAGACACGGGGAGAACATGCAAACTCCACACAGGGAGGACCCGGGAAGTGAACCTGGGTCTCCTAACTGTGAGGCAGCAGCGCTACCACTGGTTCAGTACTACAGTTACTTTACCTCTACAGTTCAGTTCAGACGGAAACAGTGTTGACTTGAAAAGGAAGTGCAGCTAAGTTACAGTGTCTACTCCACAGAGTACTCTCCACATACTAAGGAAGAGCCATACCAAAAGTTGTCTTCCTTCTTCATTGGTCTGTCTCGCCCAGAAAGGTGCTATATAAATAAAATTATTAATAATAATAATAGTAATAATAATAATATGTAATGGATAAGAGGGACTCTCCTTAGATGTCCTGGTCTTCTAGCAAAGGCTCTGACTGCAGATGAATAACTTCGAATGATGAGCTCCTTCCATAATACCCCCCCACAGAAGGTGACAAGTAATCCTAAACCAAATTTCGTCACTTCTCCCTCCCAAAAGAACATTTCCTTTCTTCTTTTTCTTGTTATATTCAACTTCATAATTCATTTTGACCCTTATTTGAGTTTCATAGATTCTTAAAGATCCAGATATTTAACAGATGCAAGCACTTATGTATAGGGGGGAATGTTTTAACCATTTCAAATGACTGATTTCGGGTAAAGAGCTGAGGCCTGAAGGATTTGTCAAGCAGGATAAGAGTAAAGTGTATTCTGGGAAAGCTTAAAGGCAAAGCAGGACCTTAGAATGTTTTGTATATTCAGTCTATTTGCATTTTAAGGTAGCTTTGATTCTCATGGGAATTGAACATGAGCTTGTGTGATAAATTTCGTTTTTGAGAAACTGTAAAAGTATTAGCTACTTTGCTAGCATACAGTGAGCAAATTGTATGTCCTTGATTTGGAAGAGTGGCTGCCTTTATTAGAACTTTTTTAATAAAGGTCTCTGTTCAGTTTTCAGTTTAGTTTAATTCATTTGGTGCTTTGTTGCAAAAATCGAGTGTTTGGTTCATTTGCTGCCTTTCAGACACTTTGAGATAAGCTATAGACACTTAAATGGAGCTTTCTATCTAATTAGCCTCTGGACAATTCCCAAGGTGCTTTGTCTCAGGCAAGAAATAAAGGCATTCATCCATTCATTAATTCACTCTCCACTGTTTATCCAAAACTAGGCATGGGGGCAACAGTCTTAACAATGAGGGCCCCCAAGCCACACTTACCAACTCATACTATGTGATCCCTTGACATTCCCAGGCCATCTGGAAGATATAATCCTCCCAGCAAGCCCTGGGGCCTCCTCTCATCTGATCGTGCCAGTAAAACCTCCACTGGGTGGCGTCCAGGAGGCATGCGTTTCATATACCTGAACCACCTCGATTGGATCCTCTCGATGCGGCTCTTTTTTCTCAGTGGTTATATACTCCTGCATTTCTGCACTTCTTGCTCCATCTCTAAGGACATTTAATCAACAATTATTAAACTGCCTTCTGGGACCAAATTAAGGCCATATGAGCTCATCCAGGTTGTATAATTCTTTGCATTATTTATATTTTGCTGCTATTGGTTCTAAGGCAAATAAATATCATAAGTATCATAAATATCAGCTTAAACTCAATATCCGATTATTAGTACTGCCAAGGGCTGGGCTTTCGATCTTTGTCATTCCTTGTTTAAACTCTTCTATTGGTGGTAAACTGTGTTGAAGTAAAGTAGTGAAAGTAGAAGACAGTCAATGAGAGGCATGCCATTACAGGTCCCTAAGGTTTAGTATGCTGGGTACAATAAGGACAGTGTGACATGTAAGATGTTATAGATAAAATTACATAACTGTTTCTGACATTTCTTCTGATCCCCATTTAAGAAAAGAACCCAAGAGTCTAGTTGGTATCTTTTATGTTAGGTGTATGTCACAGGTGACCTGGTAACTTGATAAAACAGCTTACATCACCCATCCATAAAATTCCATCATCAGACATAAGAAAGTACCTTGGGATTAAAGATATTTGCCTGTAATCACCATTATGTCAGTAAAATAAAGAAAAGGTCGTTAATGTTTTAAAGAAGAATATTTTCTTTTATAGCATGTTCATGTTATTCTCAGGCAGCATAGTTGAAGCCCCATCAAAATGAGCCTGCTGGATTCCTGTGCACTTTTCATGCTTATGTCTTCTTTGGAAGTTTCACAATGCAGTTAGAAACCCACTTGATTTATTTATCAAGCTTTTATTCTTGGCAGATAGCATGTGTTTTGTTTCTCTCTCTCTCTCTCTGCTGAACTGTTTGAATACAGAATTAAATTTGTTAGAAGAGAGTGCTGTTGGAGTTTACATCTCAGTGTGGTTTTATTTTTAAATATGTAATGTGATTTAGATTTCTCTGTCACTGAAAGCTTTCAGTTCATGGGAGAATATAAAATAAAATGTGAGTGTTTCAAAGAAAAAGATAAATCTCTTGTCAATTGTAAGTTTTTAAGCAAAGTTGGTTTATACCAAAAGTTTGCACAGAACTTTCTGATCCAAAAACAACCATGAAATGAATAAAACAAGCTTTGAGGATGCCAGTTTCTTCACATGCAGAGAATCAGCTTCAGAGTTGTACAAAATACATCGTGTTTAATGCCAGGGTTCTTTAGCAACCTCATGTTGAAATAATGAGCCCAGAAAACAGGCAGAAGTTCAGAAATGTTGTTTTTTTTTTTACTTTTTAAACTGAATTCAATGTGACAATGGATAAATGAAATGATGAGTTTGGGTAGAAAACAGTTACAGTGTGTGTACAATAGAAAGCCTTGTTTTTTATGGCAGCACACAAAGGCACATGAAGACTTTCATAAATGATAAAAAACTTATGAAGATCTGTGATGAGGGCTTGGAAATGAAATAAAACAATAACATGGAGCTTTCGTATGAAGGCAAGAAGATAAGAAGATGTCACATAAAAATATCAAAATGTAAAATTATGGAGCTCTCCTATGAACGTGTGAAAGAGTGGAGATACAAGAATAAATATACTGTATGAAAGCTGGAGGATGTATTACGAAGGGATATAGTTAGGAAGACATTAAAGTTTATTATCGTATGAAAGGATTAATGTGTAATACAAAGACATAGGGATGCAATATGAAGGATGTAAAGATGAAAAACATGAAACCCTGAAAACGTGATGTGAAAGCATTAAAGCAAAAAACTATTTAGATGTGAAGATGTGCAATGGGAGCTTGAAGATCTGAAAACATTAAGACATTTTGTAAAAGCAGCAGGACGGGAGAAAAAGAGAATGTAAAAGTACTTAGATGAAAGCATATGGGGGTTTTCTATAAAAGCTTGATTATACAATGCACGAGTATGAAGATATTAAAACAGGAGATTTATTGCTATGGACATTAAGTCATCTTAAGAGAGCAAGAAAATCTGATGACACTAAGATGTGTTATGTGTGATAAAGTGGTTCTGACTTCCTGGGTTCAAATTCCTTTCTTGGCTGCTGTTTGATTTTGAACATTCCTCTTGTGATTAGCGTACAGAGCAGAGCAGGGCAAGGCAGCAGAAAATGTTGGGCTACCAATCCGGAAGCCCCCATTTAGTCAGCAAACTGAAAAAGAAAGCAAAGTGACCAAAAAATCAGCTAATACTTTACTTCTCTTTCCCTTTCTCATATTTTGTAGAGGAGCTTCTTTAGTCTCATCTCCTGCTCAGAAATTAGGCACCACCTTCTGAGGTTGTCCGGTTTTATGATGCCTAGACTGGAAGTGGTGGGGCCAACTCTTGGCATTTCACTGGGCATCTTTTCAGGGATCAAAGGGAAGTTACTGTTAGCAACAGAGCCTCCTCTCCTCCCGAAGTGGCATTGCTTACCTTAGTTATGAAGATGACTCTCAGTCGCATGTATGTGACATTCTCCATGGGTTCTTCTCTGATGATTCAAATTATGCTGCCAAAGTCATGCTTGTTTGTTTAGCCAAAAGCTAAGTTGTTCCAATATTTCATCCAGAAACGTTTTAAGGTTGTGAAGTTTTCTGCTTCAACTACATGTCTTGGTAGATTGTTTTGAGATTCCCATAACTTTCAGAGTAAAGGAGTTCTACATGGCTGCTTTCAGTCCTAAAAGCACTTCCCCTTAATTTCAAGTGGTGTCCTCGAGTATAGGTGAAAGAATTCTGGTGGATCTACTTGTCAAGACCTTTGAAAATTTTAAAGATGATTGCTGCTTGATCTCTTCTGTCAATGCCTTTGAGAATTTTAAAGATCTAGATAGTTCCCCATGCATTCTCCTCTGCTTGACTGTTAACAGGTTTTTATTTTCTGAGCCTGTCACAGTACAGCATGTCCTTAAGTCCCAGGGTGCTCTCCCTGCACAGCTTCAAGTGCTGCTATGTCTTTCTTATTGCATAGTGACCAGATCTGCACACAATACTCTAGATGTGGTCTCACTAGTGCAGTTTCCAATACAAGAAGCCACAAGAGACAGCATTGGTATATACCAGCAGAGTTGTATATGCCAGCAGAGCTCAGAACAAAATGCCAGTCCATTGCACAGTCCGTGCTCATTTACACTCACACAGACACACACATTCAATCACACAGAGTCAAGTTACTGATTATCCTTCCATGTCTTTGAAAAACTCACTGAAGCACAGAGAAAATATATACAAACAGACTGAGATGCTGGTAACGTTCATTAATTACTGTGCTCAGAATGTGAAATTAAACATTTTTATAATGAGTTCCTAATGTGTCAAGCACCACTTTAGTAAGGATGTTATAGTGGTTATTAATGCAGCTTCACAGTTGAAGAAGAGCGAGTTCAAATCCTGGCTCTGCTCTTTCATGGTTCACTACTTGGTCTTGTATATGTGAGTATGTGTGTGTGCCGGAGTGTGCCTTGTAGTGCAGTGGTCCTCAACATGTATTCCTCCATGTTCCCCAGTGTACCACAAGAACATGTGGAGGCCCCCTTCACAAGCTCTCTTGTACTTTTTCTGCTGTCTTTACAAAGGTGCTTTTTGTTAAATGTACATGTATTAACAGAAGCATATTTGTTGGTAGTGTTGTTACACAGTCTCTGTTTATTTATTTTTTAAGAGTATAATACAAAATGAATAGGCCATTTCAAAAACACGTGTATGTTTAATTAAATAAAAGATATTTGTGCTACCACCTGGATTGCTTAATCATAGCCTAAAGTGAGTAGGCATTATTTTAGGACAAACAATAACCAGTAATTACCAAAATGAATTACTATTGATATTTTTGATTAAAAATTGCTCACTACTCGCTCAGCCCAAATATTGTTATTTAAGTTAAGAATAGAGAAATTAAGTATTTGTGAAAATAATAAAATCTAATTTTATATAACACACAATTATTCACTGCATACACTTTTTCATAATTTAACTACATAAGCTACTTGGTTACCGTCCAGATTCCGCACTGGAGTGTTTCTGTTAGCGATATTCACATTTAACACGAGTGGACTGTTCTAAGTCAGCAGAGTACGGTAAAGAATTGCTAGCCACAGAAAGGTGGCCAGTCCTGACAGCAGTACGGCCTTGAAAGGTGCAGCCGTGTGTGTGAAGTCGACATATTTCCTTCTGTCATATCTTTGGCATCATGTTTTAAGGTTAAATTTGGGTGGAGTGCTGGCTCTGAGGCTAAGGATCTGTGCTGGTATCTGGAAGATTACCGGTTTAAATCTCATTAATGGTAAGTGGGATCCTACTCTATTGGGAAAGGCCCTTAATTTGCAATTGCTCCAGGGGTGCTGTACAATGGCTGACCCCAAGGGGTTTGTGAAAAATTACTAATACTAGAAATTGCATAAGGCAAATACATTTTTAAAAAATAAATAAATGGCAGTGAGCCATGTCAGTATCTTTTCACTTTTTATTGCTGGGTAATTTCAAGGAGCCCTGTCCCATTCTAACTGCAGGTTAGTAGCTATGGTGGGAGTGACCACTAAACCCTGAGTTGCTGTGCGCATGTAGGGACTTAATCCAATCTCTATTTGGACATGATGTGGGCACTGGAGATGCATTTTAATGTCAGTTGTGAATGTCATCCAGCTATTTATATATAGAAACTACTGTATATATGAAGCACATATTAAAGGAGATCTTTGAGAAAACTAATAGCTATTGCAGTCCTTATGTAATATGTTTTGAATATTGATGAGGCGGGCTGCTTTACAAAGGTCCCAGGTTAGATCTGGCCCACAGGTCTTAGGTTTGACACCCTTACTACAGCTTGACTTTTAGTAATTTAAGTGTTTTGCTGCTGTGTCATAATCATCATCTTGCAACTGCCCTGGATGTTTATTGGGGCCTTTAAATGGGCTGCAGTCCCCCTCCAGTTGAGGACCACTGCTGCAATGGACTGACAAACTCATGTACATTTAATTACTGCAGGACAGCAGACACTGCCAGATTTCAACCCTGAAACTGCATTAAGAAAACTCTAGAAAATGGAATGACAGATGGATAAAGCTTGATAGAGAAACGTTAAAAAAAGCAACATTTCCCAAGATTATTTCCTCACTTCATAAATACAACTTTTTCTTATTAGGTTTTTCATTTTTGATCCCGTTTGTCTCCAATTGAGATGCTTCTTTTGCCATATTGATGGATTGTTTTTCGCAGCCCTATCTGTCTGTGAATTTGCTGCTACAAAATGAGAGATCTAATCCTTCAAGCCCTAGTGATTTAAACAACTTTCATTTCATATGTCTCTGTTAATTCCTGTGGGGGCATATCTTCTTGAAACGCAACTGTGGTAAGTCATCAAGCCATTCCAATTGAGCTTGGGCTGAATGGGATTATTAAAAGCCCAGGAGCAACCTTTTTGTGATATGAAGTACTTGAAATTTATTAAAAATGTATTAGCAATACCTGGGGATTATTTGAAATGGAAAGTCATTTTCAGAAAAAAAGACTATATTAATAGTTGAGTTCTGTTCAAGAAAAAACACTTTATGTGTGTTTTTGCCACCTTATTAATAAGCTGGCTGAATATAATGTGTTGATCTATGGCATTTTTTTATTTACCATTTTTTTCTGATTTACTGTATTACACTGTTTTAATCGTTAAATATCTACATTATCGTGACTCCATCCATCCAACCATTTTCTTAATTCACTCTTCCAGGACAGCAATCATCAGGTACAAGGCAGGATGTCAACAGGTAGTGGAGCGATAAGAAGTATTTTTGCTAACTATAGATTAGATTAGATTAGATTAGATTCACTTTATTGTCATTACACATGTATAAATACAGGGCAACGAGATTCAGTTTAGCATCTAATCAGAGTGCAAAGAGCAGAAGTACAATAAATATAATATGTGCATATTATGTACAGTTAAATCGATATATACAGTTAAATACGATATGTACAGTTAAGAGCACAGTGAAGATGGGAATAGATATATAGATATATATAAATAGATATACAAATGTTCTAAATGCGGATGGCAAATATACATATTTTATAATATACATTTATGTACCTATACATGTATTTGTATGTACTATAATACTATAAGTACTATATATATATATATATATATATATATATATATATATATATATATATATATATATATATATATATATACATACAGATGTACAACATACAGGTGTGTTATGTATGTGCAGTAATAATATAAGTACTATTATATATATACACAGATGTACAATATACAGATGTGATATGTATGTGCTGTAATACTATGAGTATTGTAATATATACAGATGTACAATATATGATATATGATGTACAATGTACAGGTGTGCTGTGTGTGCACAGGTATGTACAGATGCACCAAAAGTGCACTAAAATGAAATAGCAGACTGCATTTTACATGTGGGTAGAAATTTTAGTTTATCTTGTATTCTAATTTTAAGCCAAACCATTGTACACCTGTGCCAACAAGACAGGCTGGCATTCCCTGTCTTTTCAGTAGGCTACAGCTTGAAATTTAGCTGCTGGGCGGAGATTTCAGGAATGCTTTATTGCTGAACCTGCAGCTGCATTTTGTGTTGACATTATTTTCTGTATACATTTCTGCTAAAGATGAGATCTGTGAAATTTACAATGGGATGACACAGTGGTAAGCTTTGTTAATAATCACGCTCCATCCTATATCTCAGAATGCTTCTCACCTTACACTCCAAATCACACTCTTAGATCTTCAAATGAGTGTCTGCTTAGAATTCCAAGAGCTAAACTAAAAAGCAGTGGTGAGGCGGCCTTCTGCTGTTATGCACCTAAAATCTGGAATAGCTTACTGATAGAAATTTGCCAGGCTAATAGATAGATAGATAGATAGATAGATAGATAGATAGATAGATAGATAGATAGATAGATAGATAGATAGATAGATAGATAGATACTTTATTAATCCACAAGGGGAAATTCACATACTCCAGAAGCAGCATACTGATAAAAACAATATTAATTAAATAGTGATAAAATGCAGTGCAAGTTAAAAATGCAGGGTGGAGAGTGCAAGGCAGGTATAACAGACAATAACTTTGAATAATGTTAACGTTTACCCCCCCAGGAGGAATTGAAGAGTCGCATAGTGTAGGGGAGGAACGATCTCCTCAGTCTGTCAGTGGAGCAGGACAGTGACAAAGTCTGTCACTGAAGCTGCTCCTCTGTCTGGAGATGATCCTATTCAGTGGATACAGTGGATTCTCCATGATTGACAGGAGCCTGCTCAGCCCTCCCGCTCTGCCACAGATGTCAAACTGTCCAGCTTCGTGGCTACAATAGAGCTTGCCTTCCTCACCAGTTTGTCCAGGCGTGAGGCGTCCCTCTTCTTTATGCTGCCTCCCCAGCACACCACAACATAGAAGCGGCTACAACCGTCTGATAGAACATCTGCAGCGTCTTATTGCAGATCTTGGAGGATACCAGCCTTCTAAGGAAGTATAGTCGGCTCTGTTGGTACAGCACTTTGAAAAAGTGCTAAAAACTCATTACTTCAACATGGCTTTCTCATAACTTCATATTAGTGTAACCCTGATATTCTGTATATGCATTTAATTATCATTTTTATCAAGGCACCACAATCCGCTGTAAAAGTAGTCTCAACACGATAAAGATTTGGGGTAGCCACCCCTACACTGTCCCTGGCTGCAAAAGGGTAAAGACAACAAGAGAGATGTGCTCTCATTGAGTTCCAAGAGTGAACTGAAATTATAAGCAAAGAGGGCAGCTTTATAAGCCAAGAAGCGGAAATGATGTATTTAGTCTGAGAACCGAACTGGAAGTGACGGTCAGTCTGGCGGGAGCCAGAAGTGATGTTAAATCAGGCCGGTTTTCCCATATTTGGCCTGCAGAGATAACAGAGGCAGGGTTAGTGTACCCTGCCACCCCTGGCCTGGCGGGTAATAACCTCCACTTGGTACACTCAGCTCCCTCCTAGTTGTATGTGTGTGACACCACACTAACCCCTACTTTCTCTGCTGTTCTTTTTCCGGTTTTCTGTGGTGGCGATCTGCGCCTCCACCACCCCAACAAAGCACCATGCAGTCCTTACATTGATGGATTGAAGGTCAGATGTCCACATGACCATCATTGTCTAATTCTTCCATGTGAACCCTGAAAATCATGAGGACTGATTGAGATCATTTATGTTAAGCAAAATGCTCAGTGAGGGCTGGGTGGTCATGTGGCTTCAGAAACCCTGCAGATTTTGGTTTTTTTTTTTCTCCTCTTGGCCATCAGACTTTACATTTCTTTGTTACTTAGTATTACCTAACCTTATTTTTATATTTTTCTTTTTTCTTTCTTCATCTTGTAAAGCACCTTGAGCTACATCATTTGTATGAAAACGTGCTATAGAAATAAATGTTGTTGTTACCCAACTCCATCAGGGATTTGGAACTCTGTTTTTCTATCAGAGTTCACCAGCTTCCTCCCACATCCATAATGCATGTTTGTTAGTTTATTTGGTGAATCTAAATGGATAAGTGAATGTGGAAGTAAGCATAGCAACATACGGGTTCACTGGTGGTTCAGTTTGCATCAGATAATAAGTATATAAGGAAATATTTTGCAAGAACAGGCCGTTCAACTCAATATACAGCACCATCAGAAAGTACTCAGGCTTCTGTATGTTTTACACATTTTGTTATGTTGCAGTCCTATGCTAAAATCATTTTAATTAATGTTTTCCTCCTCAAACAACACTCAATACCTCAAGAATAACAAAGTAAAATGATTTAAGAATTTTTTGAAAATGTATTAAAAACAAAAAAACTAAAATATGCCATTGACACAAGTATTCAGACCCTTTGTGCCTTTTTTTGGACCTTGGGCAGCATGCTATACCTAGATTTTGGGACTTTCTACCATTCTCTTTTGCAGATTCTTTTGATACCCCCACCATCTCCCGGTCATGGACAACCTGACCAACAGACAGCAGTTTGTGAGGCCCTGGAACTGTGTGTCAGATACGTTGGGTTGTAATACTGGAGCACCTCAGGAAACTGTCCTGTCTCCTTTCCTATTTATCCTCTACACAGCAGACTTCCAGTATAATATCAGCGCTTGCCACATATAGAAGTTTTCAGATGACTCCTCCATCATAGGCTGCATTATTAATGTAGACAATTCAGAGTACAGGATGATTTTGGAGGCCTTTGTCTTGTGGTGCAGGGAGAGCCACTTACAACTCAACATCAGGAAGGCAAAAAATCTGGTTGTGGATTTCCAGCATGTCAAAGAGACAACAACACAGTGGTGCTGTACAAGAATGGTCAGAGCAGACTGGACTTTCTAAGGAGTCTGATGCATGGAGCAAGCAGTTGTAAATATTCTATCAGCCCAAAGTATCCTGTGTGTTGTTCTACGCTGCAGGCTCCTAGGGAAGCAACTTGAGTTCAAAAGAAGCACAATGCCTGAACAAACTCATCAGGAAAGTCTGCTCCATCATAGGGCGAACCCTGGAAACAATGGAAGCTGTTATGTTTGAAAGAGGATGGTGTTGTGGACGAAGGTTCGAGACAACAGTAGGCAGACACCAATTCAAACAAGCAGAATTCTTTTTATTCTTTCTTTTCTTGGTGAGCAGAGAATCTGTGCAGACCCTGTCAGCTTGTCACTAACAGTTTCTAATCACAGACCCCTTCCTCTTTTACAATAGGCTTTTATATCCTTTTTGTCACATATACACTTACCGGAAAGCTTATCTTATAGTTGCAGCTTTACAAGCAGCCCTACCTTACTGGTGGAGTAACTTCTTCTTTGTTAACTAAGACGGGGTGCATCTTCCTAAGGCTGACACACCCTTCATCCACGTCTCCCCACTTAGCTTGCGGCTATTTTCTACACCTAGGCTCTAATGTTTAATAACCTTTAGCTTTCCCACATCACATACCTTAACAATCTTAATGCATTAATATGGTTAGCACAAAGAACTCTTATACTTGCAGATATATACATTTTCTTAGCATCAGCTAGTTTGCATAACATATTTTCCATCCATCCAAACGCACCCAGATAGTAATCGTCAAGGCGTTTTAGATTTGTTTATCTAAGTACCAAAAGTTACATTGCACTTAGGTGTAGTCTCGAGATCTTCTTCTTCTCTTTTGGACTAGGTCAAAAGGCCCTCAGCCCAAGATTCTTTGTTCAACTACTATTTAAGATATTGATTCAAATTTTTATTATTCCACAGTGTCAATATTGGCTGCTATCATGAAAAGTCCCCGCCATCCAGGAGGTGCTCTCCTGCAGCACTTTCAGCCATGGTATGCTAAGAAGCACCTCTGGGGTTCTTTTCTGCCCAATGCTATCAGACAATTCAAGGCTTCCTCCCAACATACTCTTTAAGTTAACTGTGAAATTCTGCACCATCTACATTATTTATTTAGTTATTTTTGTTTATTTACTTATTGATTGATTGATTGAAGGTATTATTTGTCCTGTGAGTCTGTAACCTTTTTTTTGTGTTTCTGCTGCTATATGCATGTGAATTTCTCTTTGGGATTAACACTAGAATTACCGAAGCCTACAAAACAACTTTGTAATCCCAGCCCACCTTAAATCTCGTTGCACATCTCCATCAGAGTCTTTTGTTTTGTAAATGCGTTGGTCAGCACAAGCAGCAAGCAGTTCAGCTCTCCCAGCTCAAGCCAAGGCTCCTTATCTGCATGTGAGGTGCCATGCATTTCATGTGTGTTCCGTGTCTACAAAGATCTGAGTAAGTGTAGGATGAAAGGAAATGTGAAGCAAGAAATGCTGAACACATACCTAAAAGAAACGTTTTCCCTGTTATACTAATAATGACGTGATGTGTATAATGTGTGAAAACTTTAGACCAAATATCAAATAAACATGTGCGCTTTTATTCAAGAATATAAACAAAGTAAAAAAAATAATTTGATTTATATATTTGCGGTCAATGAGTTAAAAACCTAAGCTCAAATGTCAATTGACAGGAAGTTGTCATGTGTTCCTGAATGGCCCAAAGGGTACCAGGTTTGAGTCTCACGCATGTTGAGTATTGAGCTTCTGCTATTATTACTATAATATAAAAAACATACATTTGATTTGAGTCTGTAACACCCAGTGTAAATTTTGGCTACTTGTAAAAGTTAGCGCTTTTTCTTTAATTATTCAGTTTTATTCTCTCAGTGGCGTTCACATGGTACAAAGCACTTGCCTCTCCTTCTCTGGGTTGATGCCGTTTATCTCCATTCTTTTCACAAGAGCAGTGATGACCACAGTTGTTGTTGTGGCTGATGCCTGAGACTATTTGTTGTACTGGCAATCAAAGATGACTGCTTTCTGGACAAAGGCAGAACCATACAAACTGACAGCTTCTTCACAGTGCTTTCCCTGGCTAACAGAATGCTGCACCATGACACAACTCTGCTTGGCACCAGAAGTATAATGGGACTTCCATCTGCAGTTAAAGTCACTTTAGGATGCGAGCAAATCGCCACGCTTAGTGTTTAGATCTGGCAGTGCCATATGCCCAAACAGAAGAAGCCTTTGATTTTAGTCTGTAATAGCCAGTATAAAGTTTTGCAACCTGTAAAAGATATCACTGAAGGGGTATAATCAGACACACAAACACTGGTGAATCATGTCTTCTTAGTATCTTCTTGTCAATTGAATTTGTTATTCAGTTTTATTCTTGAATAAACGCACACTTGTTTCGCTATACCTTTGCTAAAGTGTTAATTTTATATTCCAGTAACCACTTGAATGAAATAGAATCCATATCTGCCTCTCTCACACATGCATATCATTAATTGAAAATGCTATGCCAGATCTTGCCTGTACTCCACGTTATGGTATATGATACTGGAAATGCAGGCAGAGTGGAGTACAGGCAAGATTGAAAAAAAATTTTTCAAATCACAACTCATGTTCTCATGTTCAAACGGCATAGCCAATATCATGCACCATAACACGGAATACAGACCAGATCGAAAAACGCTATGCCATCTGAACATGAGTTGTCATTTGCCTGAAAATGACTGAAAGCGACTCGCAGCCTACCGCCTGTTTATACTGTTTCAGACCATAGCTGACCCCTTTTCTAAGGTCGAGAATCTACACGTTGATGGTGTTGCTGCGCACACACCTCAGCCTTGGAAACCGACAGGAGACCTTCTGGCTGTATGCTGTGTTGCTGACAGAGGTTGTTCTGGAGTCATAAAATGCAATAGCGGATACTATAAGAGATGTGGCCAATTAATTTTGACTATAAGGGCTGTACTATGTGATATTTACTACAAATGAAATTTAATTGATTAAAAAATAAATGATGCATCTGATTACCTGTTTTTACATTCTGTTAATTATATTCAAATGAAGTTGTAACAGTCTCTGATACGCAATGCAACACACTTTCTGTGCTCTATAGAGCAGCACATTATTAGAGTGGCAATGCTTTCGATTTACATATTCATTCGCTGAAGGCACCTTTATAGCATTGTAGCATTGTCACCAAGCCACAACAGATCGATTCTTTGCTATTTAAATGGCTTTTTTTGGTGACTCACTATCCTTAAAAGGACTGTTTGCTTTTTGCCGCACTAGTTGGAAAAAGCACCTGCGACTGTGCGGAGCTGCTGTTTTTATAGGCTCTCCAGCTATACTGTATATGATGCAATGCCAGCTCATCCTTTAGGTGATTCATTCCTGGTTGATGTAACTTGTCCGGCGTCATTGCAATAGCAATGTGTGTGCAGTTGACCGCTCCAATTACATTTGGAAAACCGGACAATGCTGTGAATTGCACTTTTATGTTTTCCAGTTCAACTGCGATGTAAGGAAATCTTATCTATCTGGAAGACAAGTGGATAATACCATCCTGTACAGCTGGCATGGCGCAACTCAGTGATGACTGAGAAATACCCGATTGGTCAGCAAAAACCCAAGAGTTGACAGAACTTGCAAAGGAGCAGGTAAAGCACAATTCCTCAAAGTCTGTCTTTAAAT
>NW_024380917.1:0-23338 GCF_016835505.1 Polypterus senegalus | reverse complement strand
TAAAAAAAATCAACCCCTTGTGATGCTGATAAAGAATATTCTTAATTTGGGTTTAAACCTCAGGATCTGAAAGTTGTATCAGTTATAAACTTTGTAATTATCTTTGCGGTGTTAGTTGCGTTCCCCTGTGGAGAAGTCCTATCAAAAAGTGGATTTAAAACAATTAAAGTCCCAGCCATTATAACTTTATGAGTGTTCAGATTGGGAATGGATGCAAATAAATTTTGTATAAATTCCTTATCATCAACATTAGGTGCATAAACATTTATCAAAATCATTTTACAGTTAGATAAGTCTCCATGACCATTACATATCTCCTTCAGGATCTAATACTACATCTGATGCTACAAATGGTACTGTTCTATGTATGAGAATTCCCACACCTCTATTTTTCTTTGAAAAACTAGAATGGAACATTTGACCAGTCCAGTTTTTTTGCAGCGGAACTGATCCTTGCTTAGTAAGTGGGTTTCCTGTAAAATACTATTTTAAAGCTTTTAAAGACCTGTTAGGTGAGAAAGTACTTTCTTTCTCTTTAATTGTGATTCAGGCCTTTAACATTCCAGTTTACGAAGTTAACTGTCCCATCATGGAGACACTGATTCTTATTTTTTGATGTCATTTAAAAGTCTTAACTGGAAGTGAGATAGTTTAGGTCTTAATTTCCTATTTCCCCAAGAGTTGTTGCCATGCAGCTTATTATTACGTTGATAGTTATAATTATAAAGATTGAGATGATAGATTAGGTATAGATCAAGCCTGCTCTCTTTCTCTCCCCTTAACCCCCACCCTCCTTTTTGCCTCCCAAGTGAGGCTAAAACCCACTTCACGCAGTCCCAGTCCTCTGACATACCAGAGACAGAGCCGTCCAAAGCACAACAACCCCCCATGCAGTGGCTTTAGGGTTAAAAGATGGAGATATCTGTTACCAATATAGTCTTTAAAGAAAAAAAAGACAGAAAAAAAATTTTGCATTTAAAATATATATATAGTCTTCAGCAATTTTAGTGCATTAAGATTTTCCAGATAAAAAACCCAGGTGATGGTTTTAAAAAGATATGTCAAAAAAAATTATAACAAGTCTTAATGCAGTAATAGCAATAACAAAAAACCGGGGTATGTTTGAACAGCCCCCTTTTTAGGGTAGAGATGAGATAATTAGAAAAAAAAAAGATAAAAAAAAAAAAGGGGGAAAAAAGTAATTAAATAAAAACATAAACAGATGGCGCCTAAGTAAAACTAAGTAATAAAAAAAATTATATGAGAATATATGCTGAAAAAAAAACCCTTATTTTAAAGCGAATAGATCAGACAATAGATTAACCCTCCAGCTTTATCTTTTTACTTTGACCACTTTATGTATCGGGGAATTGGGACCCAACTTTCTTAATTCATTTCTCCCCTTCCCCCCCCTTTAGCAAAGACATAGAAAAAACCTTCCCATTTCCCTTTGGTTTTGCGGATACAGGGGCTGTATTTGGAAACTGGCTTGCCGTGGCAGCTTTTTAATATTATAAAAAGGTTTTTGCGTTTAATAGCTGTTGCTGGAGAAAAGTCGGGGAAAGATACGAATGTGGTTATTTTTCATATATAATATTTTCCCCCTTTTTTTTCTGGGGGTGCCATCACCTCTAGCAAATAATGTCGTTCAAAGCGAACTAAAAAAAGATCTTGGGGGGGTCGGGCGGTCTTTGACCCGGCGTTCGAAAAGCCGCTCTATCTCAGATTCGATTTAAATTGCCCCCGATTTTTTTAAAGAAAAAATTTCCCTTTCCCCCAAATTTTCCGGGGGGTTTTGGAACTTTCTCGATTCTGGGCCAGACCTTCAATTCTGACATTATACCTTCTACTCCCATTTTCCCAAAAACGGCCAGTCTGTCCCCAATTTTTTCCCCGAGTTTTTGCATTTTAAAACTGACTTTTTACTTTTTCCCCCTCCCGGGCCAGCTAAATTTTAAAAATTTTTCAACCCGGGTTCATAAAAATGTCCCCCAAAATCCTCAATTTGATCAGTAAGCGAGCTCATTTTAAACCCGGTTTTTCCTGAATCTTTAAATTTTTACCCAGCCCCTTTGTGAAGCTCAAGTTGCACCTCTTGGCCGGGCCTTTCTTTTTCCTTTGGATTTCCCTTCCACCCTTTTTCTTTTTGCTTTTTGGGGTTCCTGTTGCACCCAAATTCATTGGCCTGTTTCATCCCCTGTTTCAATTTCCCTGTTTCAGTCTCCCCAAGTGCCTTTCCCCGTTGCTTTCCCCTTTAGCCTTCTGCTTTTCTTTATTAATCTTGCGTGAGCTCAGCGACCCAACCCCTTTCCCAGTTCAGATAGTTCAATTGTGCCTTCTTGTACGGGGAGAAACGGCAGACTTTGCTAAAACGGTGCCCCGCTGCCCCGGGCCCCAAAATAATTGTAATTGAAGCCACAGATTTCCCCCAGCCCTTTCCAGTTTCAGGTAATCTTCTCCAGTCGTGACTATCCACATCTGCACCCCCGATCACCCTTAAACCCCCCTTTCCCGTCTCAGCGGCGGGATGGCGGACCCTGGTCCCCCGGGCTGTGCTTTCGCCCATCTGATCCCGGGGCAGTGCCCCGTAGGGTATCTTGAACTGGGGCTTGCTGATGTAACCCGGGTGTAGCTTTGGTTTTTGATCCTTTGAACCCCCCCTTTTTGTTGGGCCCTGTTTAAAATGTGCTTAATTTTACTATATTTATCCCTCTGGGGTTTAATAAATACAAAGGGTATCTGGGAAAAATAAGCAAAAAAAAAAATAACACCACTGCTAAACGGGGGCCACTTCCTCGTCCATCTCTGCATGGACGAGACCAACTCCCAAAACTAAAGTGGTTCTTTTTTTTTTTTTTTTTTTTTTTTTTTTTTTTAATTTTTTTACAATCAATACATAGCAATCACATTTTTACAAAAAAAAAAAAAAAAAAAAAAATTATACTAAAAACAAAATCGATCCCCCCTTGGGGAGAGCAAGCCAAAACGGGGTAAAATTTAAAAACTTTTAAAAAAACAAAATAAACAAAATTTTCTGTGCTTTATAAACTTATTTCAAAAAAATTACTGATTAGATCCCCGCCATGTTTTTTAAAAAAAGGCCCGGGAGTCCTCTAACTAGTATTTTTATTTTTCCAATTTTAAATAATATAAACATCCGCCTGTTAAAAAGGGGGAGTTTGGGTTTTTTCCGTTTTCAAATGGGGTTCGTGCCAAAAATGTAGTGAATCAAAAACACAATTTTTTTTGTCTTTCTCCCCTTTAAGACCCTCTGGAAGAACCCAAACACGCTTTTTAATGGGGTTTTGGAGGGATTGTGGTCCCGGGGGGTCTGAGAGGTAATTAAAATTTTGTCCCGAATAATGTTAATTTGGTGCAGGCCCAGAACATGTGACCTGGAAAGGGGTGGAGGCTTTTGCAGGGGTTCACAGGTTGGATCATGTCCTGGAAACATTTTTTGGGGGTTTTAGTCGAG
The DNA here is from genome assembly GCF_016835505.1 of Polypterus senegalus. NCBI lineage: Eukaryota > Metazoa > Chordata > Cladistia > Polypteriformes > Polypteridae > Polypterus > Polypterus senegalus. The sequence continues at coordinate 19,863 of NW_024380917.1, read as the reverse complement.
ACAGATGTGTTTTGTTTTATAATTTTTAGGGTGTATAATTGTATCTTTGCACATATGGAGCTCAAAAGAATTTCTCATTGCCCTTTTCCCCTCCCTGATATTTAATTTTAGAAGATCAACCCCAATTTTCCTCTTGGATCTTTGAAAAGGAAAAGGGGTTTAAAAAATTTTTTTTATTTATAGAGATGGAGTCCCAACTCCTTTAAATTGAAAAAATAAAATTTTTTTTGGGGGATAGGGGGGCCAAAATAAGGGGAAAATCTGGAAGGTTCTTTTTAACAAAGTTCCTGTTTGAAGATAGTAAAAAAAATTTGTAGCTAAATTTAAATTTGGAAAATTTTATGGATGAAAAGGCGTTGTCTTAAAGACCCCAAAAGAAATTTAAATTTCCCAAAAAATTTTTCCAGATATTAAAACTAAAATTTTTGGGAGGTTGAAAAAATGGTTCTTTGCAGGGTGCCAAAAAAGGCTTCTCCGTCTTAAATACTTTTTTTGGGTTCAGATTCAAAGGGGGGGAGGGGAACAATTGGGTTATTAGTGTATTCCCGAAAACGTGTGTTTATTGGTGCACAAAGCAAGAATACAAAAGTACTCAGGATTTTACTTCTATTCGGTCCATGTGTGTATGTTCTTCTATTTGTCCAGGTTCTTTCGACTTATTTTGCCCATAATAAAACGGAATTTGGTAGAAACCATCCGCCTTCACCTTTTTTTGTAAAAGCTCTTTTGATCGTGGATGTTTAGAATTCCAAATAAATGGGTTATTGTTGAATCTAATTGCTTAAAAACGATTTATTAATGTATATTGGTATGTTTTAAATAAAAAGGAGCTTAGGAAAAATATTCATCTCGTGTTAATTCTTCCAGCTATGTGAGATGAAGGTTGACCATCTATCAATCTTGTTTAATTTTTCCAAATGGCGAAATTTTGTTGATAAAGAGCTTTATGTTTACTTGTGATGTTTTCGGGTATTTAAACTGTTCTGCAATGATAAAAAGGGAAGTTCAATTAATATTATATTTGGGAAATTTACGGAAATACACTTTTATTCAGATTAATTCTGAGACCCGAGAGCTTTTGAAATTCTGTGAGTGCTGCTAAGACTGCAGGCCAAATTTTCTAACCCATATAACAGTACCATGTCATCTGCATAAAATGAGATTTTCTTTTCCCATTCTTCTCTTAACCCCCTTTATCTGAGGGTATTTGACTTTATTGCCAGTGGTTCAATGGAAATTAAAACAACGGGGTGACAAGGGGCATCTTGTCTTGTGCCCTTCTATTTTAAAAAATGTCTCAGCAAATGTTATTGATGCAAACGGGAAGCTTCTGGGTTGGTATACATAATTTAACCCAGCCTTTGAGGCCAAACTTCCCAAAAAAATATAAAAGGTAGTACAAAAAGTGATTCTGATAAATGTTTAGCACTTGCCGTGGATATAAGATTTAATCTAAAATGTATTCACATCTATTCCAAATTTAAAACCTCTAAAATTTATAATGGCCAGAGACTTTAATTGGGTTTTAAATCCAGCCCTGGATGGGGTCTTAAATTTTGGTAATATTTAATACTAAAAAATAATTACACACTTTTAATAGATCAGAACTTATCCCCCTAGGTTTTTCTAATCTTATTCCCTTCTCCAAGTTCATTTTTGTCAGTCAAAGGGGGGATTATTTTTCATATTTGATCTCTGTATTATATCAACCTTCCCCCGGACATTCTTGTCTTTTTGTTCACTTTACCTTTATTTGGGTTTTTATATTCCAAAAGGTTTTTTACATTTATTAACCCCCTTTTACAGTATACTTTAATGTGGATGCTATATTTTAATGTGAAACACAACAATTTATCCTAAATGACTATGTGACCCCTAAGTCTAATTCTTCTTTCACCTGCCATAACACTAACCTCCCTGAATGTTGACAAAACAAGGAGGCCATTGTTGGCGTTAGAAAGAACAACGGCAATCATGATTCACTCCACATAAACATCTCCCATTCAGTCAGGTAGCAGCCTTAGATTCCCAGGTGTCCAGTTCACCATCTGCCTTTCGTGGTCTGCCACAACCATCTACATGCTCAAAAAGGTGCAGCAAAGGCTATGTTTCCTGAGGAAGCTAAAGAGCTTTGGGGTTCTTACTAAAACAGTAGTGAACTTCCCCCACTGCACTATTAAAAGTATCCTGACCAGATGCATCACGGTGTGATTTGGTAACCTGACTTGCCAGGATCACAAACTCCTCCAAATTCAGTGTGGCTGACCTTCTGCAGTTCACATCAGTGATAATAAAGATCTGTGACCTAATCTAAACTAAGCATAATGTTTACTCAAAAGAAATGGCAAAACAAGGATCAGAAAATGAAGTCAGCATGACCTTTTTTCTAAGCCAAATGCAAACCAACAAACAAAGGTAAAAGTCAATTACAATTCACATCAGTAGCTCCCTAACATTTTTTTTCTTTATTGCTAGATGAAACTTGATGGACTGTATATGCCGCGCAACTGGCAAAAATATAAGAGAGACAAAATATGAGCAATGCAGTTGTCAACCATGTTCCTAACACCAAATATCAGAACAGCCACATCTAAATATTGTATGTAGCATGTTTAAAGGTGCACAGTGAATGCTGGGAAGCTAGGAGTCACTCTGCATTTGTCTTCATGCAAAAGGAAGAGTGATATGAATGTTCAGCAACGTTCTCCTGTTGTATTTCAGTGAAAAATGCTTGGTCATGTCTTGGTCACATCGCGTTCCATTTTCATTCAGTGTTCTCCAGAGGTGGTTTATTTATCAATATTTTAGTAAAAATACATGTGTTTGGGATGTTGTGAACTTTTCTTTGTTTTAAAATTTGCGTTCTTTTTAGTCATTCTGGTGTGTGTTCTGAGCATAGGTGTGTGTGTGTGTGTGTACTTATTTATTTATCTATGTATGTATTGACAGTATTTAAAGAGCTTCTGTAAAAAGCCAAATTTCTCCTTATCTATCTATCTGAAACTTTATTATCTTTATTCTGCATGAAAACATGAAATTTAATATTTTCTCAGCCATCTTTACAAATTACATGGGAAAGTAACATAATAAAAAATATATATCATTTTGGGAGGCATATTCCTTTAAGGTGGCTTCTAATTTAGTGAATTTTATACTTCAAAATTATATACATTACTCTGGAACCCTTCTTCGTCTCTAACTGCATGGTGTTAAATTTACTCCATGTTTGAGTTTTACACCCTTACCGTGGTCTATGCCCTTTCCTCCTTTTTTGCTGAAAAAGTCCATATTCAATTCACCCCATCTTTAGCTGCTACTCTGTACATTGTCCTTCTTCCAACATTCTACTACTTTTCAAATTGTCTCCAAGAGTACATTGTCATGCTCTTTTCTCCATTTACAGTATTTCTACAAACTTTTTTTTGTACACATATACTTCAACCACCATTTAACTACTGATGTTTACTACTAATATATCTTGTCATGGACAGCGTTGTAGTATGAATGGTACTACAACGCCACCTCATGGAACCAATGCCTGGGGTTGAACCCTGTGCTGTGTGGTTGCCCATGTGTAGTCTACATGTTGTTCTGTAGCATTTTCTTCCTGACTTTCCTCCAGTGTTCACTAAAATAAATGACTGCATGACATGATATAAATAATGATTCCAAACTGGTTCTCTGTGTGAGTCAAGTTTGAGAAGAAATGTTAAGGGCTTGTTTTGTGCCTTGTGCCCATCACAACCCTTAATAGACTTAATCGAGTTTGTGAACATTTGTTATGCCTCGTCTTTCCTCATTGTAAGTTATTTTATTTAATTCATTCACCTTGCAAAAAAACAAGATATTACTGGATTGTTTCTTTTTACTCCTAATATTCTATATTGCCTTTGACTGAAGGTATAATTCTTGGTTTTCATTCTGAAATGAGGCTAGGGATCTGCATTGGCAATCGGAAGGTTGCCGGTTTGAATCTAATAAATGCCAAAAAAAAGGGACTCTGCTCTGTTGGGTCCTTAAGCAAGGCCCTTAACCTGCAATTGCTGAGTGCTTTGAGTAGTGAAAAGCACTATATAAATGCAAAAGATTATTAAAAGTAATATGAGAATATGTGAATGCTAATAACAGTTTACAGAAAATTACAGTGTTTCAGCTACTAGTCCATATTTTATCTATCACAGTATGTACCTGTGTTTTCTGAACACTTACCACACATTAGCAGTTAGGTGGAAAAGTGATGAGAGAGAGTTAGCCAATTAGAGACAGAGGGTGATTAGGGGGCCGGAATGAGAAGGCTGTAATAAGAAATTTAGCCATGACATCAGATAAACCCTATTCTTTATGAAGGATTCCCAGGGATCTTTTATGACCACAAGGGATCAGGACCTCAATTTTATGTCTTTTCTGAAGGACGGTGCCATTTTTACAACACAGTGTCCCTGTCTCTATGCTGGGACATTGAGATCCACACATAGACAGCAGGGTGAGTGCCCACCATTGGCCCAGCCAACGCAGAAAACCAGCAGGAAACCAAGAATGAAGATTGTTCTTATTCCTCTCCACCCAGTAGGTATCCTTATAAGCCTTTGCGAAACTTTAAACTTTTTGCTGTAGTGTCAGTGAGAAAAAAAATGAAACAACGTGTTTCAGAAAAAAAAAACAAAAGTTTGTAACATATATTAGTCATAAACTATTTATTGAGTCTGTCAAATGCAAAAAGAAATATGCAATATCACACATGTGCAATTAGGCGGCAGCTAAAGGACTTGAGTAACTGTAATACTACGTCAGACTAGGGGGTGGGTGGCGGAGTGTGCTGACTGTCTCTCTCTTACAGACCATTCCTGGGAAATCCTGCTAGGTTCAGGCGCCTCTGTTTACGTCACCTCTGGTTCCGGTGCATCTGATGACGTTAATTCCAGTCCCGGGGCCTTTGATGATGTCACTTCTGGTTCCGGCATAGATGACATAGCCCTTAAAACCACCAATTTACCTCCACTTAATCAGTTCTGTTTGGGACTTTGTCTTGTAAACAACTAAACTTTTCAAACCTTTTGCAGCCAGGATTATATTATACAGGTGGCTGCCCCAAACCTTGTGACTGTCTGGAGTCAATTTGTTACAGCAATTACAATTAATTTCAAATAAATAGTGGGTAAAAACAGAGAAACCTGCCCGCTTTTATCCAATACCACACTCCCACCACTTATCAAGCCTTCCTAAAAAGAAGTTACTGAAAAGACAAAATAAAGACCCAAATAGCCACAAGAGAGGAATACAATCCCACCAAAATTAAAGGCTAAACCGTCAACATTACTAGTCACTGGGTAACCAGCACACCACTTTCTGAACTACAAACATCCATTTCTTAAAAAAGGAGCTTGATGCCCTGTTAGAAAATGGCATGCAGAAAGATCAAGAGTGCCACTTGGTGAAAAGCGGATACAAGGAATTTCAGAAAGACATTTAAAGGGACCTTGCAATCAGTGGTCAATAACTTTCTACAATGTTACTCAAAGAAAGGATCATCACTTAACTAGTAAAGAAAAAAAGTCCTAAAGGAGAAAACAAGAGGAGAGAAAGGGTCAATAGAGAGAATCGGGAAAAAGCATTAGAAATTAACAACCAGAAGAGAACAGAGGCACAGTTGCATAACATGAATGCGTAATTCATTTAAAGAACAGATGACAGTATGGTCAGTGGTTAGTCCCCAAGCAAAAGGGTTGTAGAGTTAAATATAAATGATGTACAAATTTGAATATATGGATGGATGGGGTGTTTTGGGAATAAAGAGTGCTTTCTTAAAAATTTTTCCTACAATTGAAATATTTGTGCATGCACAGGCATTCCTGTCAAACCTCCACTTCGTATTTCTTCACACTGCCTGCTAGAAGTCATGCCTTGGGGGTTCATATGTTCTTTATTAGAACATTACAGTCACTGCATTTTGCTCTCTAAGATCAGAGTAGGCTTTTGAGCATTTCCTGTTAGAAACTCACAATGTACCCTTTACACATACCCAAGGGGTGTCTCCTAAACTTAAAGGGAAATGAGTACCTATCTGGAGCACTTCCCACCCTTCAGGTGCCTCTTCCATCAAACATTTCATATCCCCGCCTCAAACACGGTCTGCTGGTTGTCCACCTGGATCTCTGCTTAGCATTTGCCACAGGGTCTCAACAATGGTTTACATGCTTGTCCCGTTCACTCATCTTAATATGCCACTGTGAAAAGATCAAAAAAAAAGACATGTATGGAGAACCAAAAGAAAATCGATTTAATAGGTAAATTGGTTATTCAGATGTTTGACCAAGACTGAAGCTGCCAGGAGTCTTATGAGGTGTCAGTTTCAGATCGAGGTTAATACATAGTGGGCCTAACTGAAGGAGTGGAGAGTGATACAGGCTAAGGTGTGGTTATGGCTATCCTACAGGTTCTTCATTTCTGAGGTGGAAAGAAAGATAAATGTCTGTCTTGTGCTAAATTGCTTTTCTAACAATGCACTCTTAAAAGTCCTTCCCTCAAAACCCTCACCACTCCTTCACGTTTGACTATATATATATTGTAAAGGACCGAGGAGACAGCAATAAGAGTTGGGGTTTCATGTCCATATATTACACTAACAAATATTTTTCAAATGAAAAAGGTCAAAAGTATAAACTAAACAGTTCATACGCACGTGCGACTCCTGGCGTCGTGCCATTTATTGGGTGGAGCGAAGTGGAGGAAGCTGGGAAGGACCGCAAGGGAGGATGGGAAGGATGCGTCAGGGCAAGATGGCGGAGGAAGGCGGAGAGTACCGCACTGCGGTCAAACCAGTTTATGGTGCTGGAAGGTCTCTTTTCTACAGGAAGCAGAGGGAGAAAGTTAATACCCGCCATTCCCTGGCGGCGAATGTTTTCCCAGGTGTTCTCGAATCAGTCCGCGGCCTCCTAATGGCGTGCGCGATACATCCCCTTAGCCCAGGACCGTCAGGTCGGGCGGACTCAACGAGAGGTCGTGAATACGAGAGGGGCATCGGCATTGGCCTGAAGGGTGCCCGCCGTAAGTGACAGTGAACTTATACGGCTGCAAGTCCAGAAACCACCTAGTGACCGCGGATTCGACTCTTTGTGCAGGGACATCCACTGAAGTGCAGCGTGATCCAGTCACCAGCGAATTGCGACCCACGCAGTAGTAGCGGAGGTGGGTCACTGCCCACTTAATGCCAAGGCCTCCCTCTCACCGCCGCATACCGGGTCTCCCGGTCCATCAGTTTCCGGCTAAGGTACATGACAGGGTGCTCGACACCATCGCGCTTTAGCTCAGCCGGCGCCCAGGCCTGTGTCCGGCGTCGGTCTGGAGGATAAGCGGGAGCCCAAAATCGGCGTCGTAACAGGTGCCGGCGTGGGCCTTCTTTAGGTCACTGAATGCGCGTTCTGCCTTGTCGGTCCACACCCCGCAGAGGGGAGCGCCCTTTTTTGTCAGGTTAGTCAGGGTGCTGCTCTTTTCGGAGAAGCGGGAACAAACCGGCGGTAGTAACCATAAGCCCCAGAAAACCTGCACCTGTTTCTTGGTATTCGGACGGGCCATTCTAAGATGTCTTTAACTTTGGAGCCCTGTGGCGACCTGTCCTTGTCCCACGAGGTAGCCCAAATATTTGGCCTCTTTTAATCCAAAAAAACACTTCCGGGGGTTTATGCGGAGGCGGCTTTAGCCAGTGTTCGGAGGACAGGCGACCTGCAATAGATGCTCCTCCCAGGTGCGGAATAGATGACAGCGCATCCAGGTAGAAGCGGACACTATAGGACTGATGGGGCTTCGCACTCTGTCTACCAGCGTTGGAAGGTCGCCCGGGGCCCGTGCAGCCCAAATGGGAGGACCTTGTACTGCCAGTGCCGCTAAGTGCTAAAGCGCGTTTTCCTGCGGATGCCGTTAGGGAATTTGCCAATACCCTTTGTCATGTCCAGGGTAGTCAAATATCGAGCCGACCCAGCCGCTCAAGGAGGTCACACGCGGGGCATGGGGTAGGCATCGAACTTGAGATCTGATTCAGCGCCTAAAGTCGTTACAGAACCTCCAGGAGCGTCCGGCTTGGGGGACGAGGACAATAGGGCTGGACCAGGAGTATGGCTTTCTTCAATTATGTCCATGTACAATATACATGCTTTCCTCCAGTTCGACCTCTGCGTTTGCCTCCGAGTCTGTAGGCCTCTCCCGGACGATTACACGGGTCGTGATTATATCGTGGCAATCAGCGACGGCGGTGACTCGCTCACCACCTCGGGATGCACGGAGGGTTTGGGTTAACTCCTGCCGCTGCTTGGGGTCAGCTCTTCTCCGAGGTTAAGGGCAGTTAGTAAGCTCGTGAAAAGGGAGAGTGACCTATGGAGCTGGGAAGCTCCTCTCATCTCTCCAGGGCTTTAACAGGTTGACATGATAGATCCTCTGCTCGATTCTTGGGCTGTTTCACCAAATAGTCGACGAGCCCCTCTCCTTAACCTCATAAGGCCCTTGCCAGTGAGCGAGCAGCTCGGTGGAGGTCGGGACGACACCATAACTTCGGTCCCGGGGAACTCCCTGAGGGCGGAGTTGCGGTTGTAACACGGCCGCTGCTTGCGCCTGAGTCCGTGTTCTTTAGGAGGGGCTGATCTTTGTGAGTGTCGCGCGTTCGCTCAGACTCCAAAATGTTAGAGGAAAGAAGGCCTCGGCCTCCCAGCCTTCTTTAGGATGTCGAGGATTCCCCGGGGTTGTCGCCCATACAACAGTTCAAACGGAGAGAAGCCAGTAGAGGCCTGAGGTACCTCCGTAGCAAAAGCAGGCGGGAGGAGCTGGTCCCAGTTCCTGCCGTCGCTGACACCTTCGCGGCATCTGCTTAAGCGTCTGGTTAAAGCGTTCCACCAGCCACGCAGTTTGCGGGTGATAGACAGCAGCTTTCAGGTGCTTTATCTCGTAATCTGCACCTCCTGACACTGTATCCGATGTAAGGGCGATCTGGTCCGTGAGGACCTCCTTGGTAATCCATGCGCGTGAAAACAAATTAACCAGTTCCTGCCGATGCTTTTAGTATTAGCGGAGCGCAGGGAACGCCTCTGGTACGGGTGGCATAGTCCACCATGACTAAATATTTGTAGCACGGTTGAGGGCTCCAGGGTCCTACCAAATCGACCCTATTCTTTCAAAGGTACATCAACTAAGGGTATAGGGACTAGAGAGCACGGTCCCGTCTAGGAATCTGGCGGGTCTGGCACTCGGACAGGATTGACAGAAACGCCGGACCTCCTCATTGATCCCGGCCAGTAAAACCGAGCTGGCAATTCTTCCAGCGTTTTTGCCAGTGGCGCAGGGAGCATGAGCTAACCGATATCTCCACCGGAAGGAGCGGAATTAGCAGCAACTCGACCTCGCCCTCATGGGTAGCCACTCGTACAACAGATCATTTTCAAGGACAAAGAAGGGGTCCGCTGTGTGGACCCGTCGCTGGTGAAGCTGTTAGGCAGAACGACCGCATTCGGCAAAGCGCGGAATCATCATTCCACTGCTCCTCTTAAAGGAGGCCGGCGTGGACTGAACTGATGGTCCAGGCCGCCGAGAGGGTCTTTGGGCTGGGCCTGGAAGAGTTCCCTGGCTAGTCCTTCCCGCGGAGTCTTCGGGTCCAAGGTCCGTGGCCAGGAAGCTCCCGAAACACCAGCTGATAGGGCCTGCCCTTGCACGCACGGCGTGGAGGCGCGGAGGCGCCTTTTCCCTCATAACCCGATCCAACAGGGCCCGGGAGCGGCAAATGGCTTACCGCTGATTCTTTAGACCAGTCTTGTCCCAAAATCACTGGGAAGGGGGGTTCTGGCAACACAGCGACCGTCATTTGGGTTGGTTCCCCCTTCCAGGTGACATAACAGTGAGCGACGATATGACCAGTCCCCCATGCACACAAGTGACCAACAAACGCTGTTTTAACCACTGTTCGGAAGACAAAGCGGCGGCACAATGGTAATGTTGCTGCGGAATCAAACAAGGCCACCACGGCGGCCCATTTAGCAACACCACTCCGTGTTCGGACTCGCCAAGGGATGCGGCGGGATACAATACCTCTCCGACGACGTCCAGGTACAGTCCATGGCCCGGAGCGATGTTGTGGGGGCAGGCAGGTAGTAGGTGGCCGGTCTCGCCACACTTGAAACAGCGCGGGTCCCGGCTTCTCTCTGAGTCTTGGTGGCGCTTCTGCCGCGCGTCGAGAGGGCTCGGGGGTGGCCGCCCGTCCCTGTCGGTTCCCGCGAGCAGCCCTTTCTGACCCCCAAGTCGGAGGACCGCCATCTGCGCTCCAGGGCGTCTAGGAGGCCCGACATGTTTTGGTAGGCGTGTCCCGGACCTGCTGGGCGAGGGACTGGGCATGGCATTGACCAGGCCCTCACAGGCCACCTGTTCGACCACTTTCGCGCCTGGGGTCCCTCTGGCGTAGCCAGCGCCCATCTTGCCCCAGAACTCGACGCCTGGCTGGCAGGCCTTTCGGGGTCAAACACCCAGTTCCGCCATTCAGCCGGCAGGAGCTGGAAACAGTTATCCGGGCCGTTTGGGAGGTAGTCAGTGAAAACCCCGGAAGGACCTCTCTGGTTGAGCACAACATTGTGACAGAGCCCGGGGTTATTGTCCGAGAACGCCCGTATCGTCTTCCCGAGGCAAAAAGGGCTGAAGTGGAGCTTGAGATCAAGCGCATGCTGGAGCTAGGTGTGACTGAGGAAAGTTATAGTCCCTGGTCCAGCCCAATTGTGCTCGTCGGCAAGCCTGACGGGAGTTGGAGGTTTTGCAATGACTTCCATCGGCTTAATCAAGTCTCCGATTTGATGCCAATCCAATGCCACGAGTGGACGACCTCCTCGAGAGGCTTGGACAGGCTCTATACTTGACCACACTTGAAATGACAAAAGGGTACTGGCAGGTTCCTTTAATGGACTCCGCGAAAGAAAAAAACGTGTTTAGTATCCCTGGCGGACACTGGCAGTATCGTGTCCTTCCATTTGGGTTACACGGGGCTCCAGCAACCTTCCAACGTCTGGTGGACAAAGTGCTTCGGCCTCATAACTCATACAGTGCTGCCTACCTGGATGACGTCGTCATCTATTCCAGCACGTGAGGGAACACCACAGCATGTCCGAGCGGTATTGCGGACACTTGGTGAGGCCGGGCTCCAGATCAATCCCAAGAAATGCTTCTTTGGATTGAGCGAGGCAAAATATTTGGGCTACCTGGTGGTGTTTTGGGGTACCATAAGGCCACAGTGCTCCAAAGTTGATGCCATTTTGAAATGGCCCCTTTCGCAAACCAAGCGGCAGGTCCAAGCCTTTCTCGGGTTAGCTGGGTACTACCGCCGGTTTGTACCCGGTTCTCGAGAAGAGCGGCGCCCTTGACTGATTTAATAAAGAAGAGGGCCCGAACATTGTGGTATGGACTGAGAAGACAGGCGCTGCATTTGGCGACTTAAAGAAGGCTCTTACGTCCACAACTATTTTGATGGCACCTAACTTTTCTTTGCGTTTCATCCTCCAGACCGGACGCTCGACACATCCATGCTGAGCAAGTGTCGATGGTGTGGAACACCCCATCATGTTCCTGAGCGGAAACTGTTGGACCGGGAGACCAGGTATGCAGCGGTGGAAAGGGAGGTGTTGGTGATTAAATGGGCGATTACTCAGCTTAGGTACTACCTGTTGGGCCGGGAATTCACCCTTGTCATAGACCATGCACCTCTACAGTGGATGGCCCTGCAGACCTGACGGGTCTGGGCTAAGGGGGAGGCCTTGTCACACACATGCGCATGGGAGGCAGCTAAAGGGCTTGAGGAAGGCAGTTCTGAGGTATGTCGGGATGTGGCAGAGTGCACTGACTCTTTTTCTCACTTCCCTGTAGACCATTCCTGGGAGACTCCACCTGGCTCTCTTGACATCACTTCCGGGACCGAACCAATGGAAACAGACCTTACCAGCTCCGGCCCCCCTGATGTCACGTCCAGGCCTGATCCAATGAGTGATGAACACGTGCCCGATCCTTATGACCTCACTTCCTGTTTTCTCCTTTAAAAGCCTGCCCTTTTTCCCTTTTTCCTCAGTCTCGTTCTGGACTCAGTTGGATGCACATTAGTGCTGTATATTTGATAAAGACGACTTTGCAGCCAGGATACCATATTATATGGGTGGCGGCCCCAAACCTTTATCTGTCTATGTCTCATTTTTGTGAAACGGCTTACGTGGCATAACAGACGAAGGAAGCCATGATAAGAACCCAGTTTGGGGGCCCAATGTATAGAGTCTGCCATTTTCATTGCTGCGTTGGAAGGATTTTCTGGATTTTCGGCTTCAAAGGTGTGCTGGGCAATGTTCCAAGGCTTTATACTCTTTCTTCATGTGCAGCCCCCACTTACAGTATGTGAATCATGCCATTCCAAACAAGGCAAAGATAATACAGTTTCATGCTGACTTTGACACACAACAAATAGTATACAATGCCCATTTGAGGTTGTCCCTGTCTGATCTTCTAATGCTTGCCTAGAAGTTCTAAATGATGAGCCCCTGTGCTAAATCTGGCTTTGTATTAGCGGTAAATGTGAATAGAAAGAAAAATAGATTTCTAAAATATTTGTACAGAACACAGTAACATATTAAACTTATGTTACACTAACCCTCACTTTTTATATTTTGGAGCACAACCTCAACATATAAACAGTAAGAATCCCTAAAATGTACTCATTAGTCTCATTTCTATGGCTACCTAATCAGATGCGGGACACTACTCTTAATCCTTTATGCCAAATACAATATTAGCATTCACTTTAACTTACTAACAATGACATTTGCTTCTTGTATGCCAATGTAGCCCACAGTCCAAATACATGAGAGCTGACTTACCAGCTTTCTTTTTTATTTGATTCCTAATTAACTTACTCAGTTTCTTTGGCTATGGATTTTGCAATTTCTATCTGACTTAACATTTAAAATCAGGTTGAAAGTGTTTTGAGTAGGGAACACTGGCATCCATCAGCATAACTGCATTCCCATCCAGTGTTGGCTTTGGCCTGTTGGGATCAAATCAACTCTCATTCTATATGCACCATCACCAACTATTCTAACAAAGACGGTGAATCATCTTTCAAATTATTTTGTTTATCTTTTGAATTTTTTTGGCTCTTGATTCTGTAAAGCAATTGCAGGGAACATCCGTGGGTGGGCTTGTGTGGGCAGCTCATCTTTCACATTCAATGTTCTCTCTCTCTCTTTTTTTCTTTATTGCTACATCATCATCTTCAGAACAAAGGAGTGTCCATATCAAGAGAGAAAACACTCACTGTTACCTGAAAATGCCATGGCTAAGTGGCAGAAAATGTCCTGCTTGCTGCTTCCTGTAGTGGTGGAAAAGCTTCTTCCTCAAATCAGATCTGCCTTTTATATAAAGACTTTTTAAAGCAGCCCAGAGAAACAGTTGTTTAAACTTTTTTATCTTCTGAGATTTAATATTCTAATGACTTCATTAAATACTCCTTGTTTTTTTTCTTGAATGCATATCATTTCATATTTGTAAATGTTCATTCAATGCCAAATTCACTTGTTGACCTTCTAAATCTTTTTTTCCATGTTGTTAGTGAAAACAAAAAAAAAATCAAATACTGTACATGCCAATATAAAAACTATGGAAAAGAGCATTTTAACTTCATTCTGGGAAAACTGTACATTATCTAGGGTTAACCAGAACACGAATTCCATCTTTGCAGCGCCTGCTAAAACTAAAGAAAAAGGCATAAAAGTAAAAGTATAAGGCATGAAAACAGCACATGATAAGCAGCTACTGTACAAATCATCCAATCAAGGTTAGTATCTTTATTAAAAAAACGTTTGCAAGAGAGTAGCTTTCCATGTCTGGTGGTTATTGATAAATCAGCTGTACAACAATCATAGAAGAAGATGCTTAATTTCAATTCATTCTAAATCGTAGATATTACCATCCATTCATGGGGTGTTTTATTAATTATGAGCAAGAAACATTTGTCCAGGTGTTACGCCTCCCATGTTTTTGCTTAAGGGCGGCATTACAGTTTTATGGATGCTCACGGATATTGATTTAAAAATTCACCCTGAAATTAAGTAATTAAGAAAGCTCCATAATCTGTAGTTTTGATGTCCATGACCAAGTAATTTAGCATGTTTAAATTAAAATAGCTAGAATATTTCTTGATTATTTAATCTACCTAGCATAGCAAAGATGAGTTGTGAAATATTATTTATGTACTGGTAGCGTGTTACTGAGTGCAGCAGGTGACACCTCAGCACCCCTCTGGAACAGTGTGAGTTTTTTACAGTGGCTGGAGTGCCAATCCTGCTACCAACCCCAAGTGTTCTGTATTTAGTATGTCATTAGTTTTGTCAGGGCAGTTTGTGGCGGTGCTGGGTTACCTATCCTGATCTGGGACCAAAGGTTTGACCAGGCACTTTGTTGGAATGTGGCTCCACCGTGCAATCTTCTGAAACCTTCTAAGTGATATCCTGGCACTCCTGTAGATTTTTGCGGGAACCTTTCTTGATGATCAAAGGGCCCCAAACATCACAAACTAACTCTAGTCTGTCTATATCTGTCTTATACCTATTCTATCTGTAATTGTTCTGCTTTTCAGCTTCTTGAGCATGATGTTGTTGTCATCTGAGACTGCTATATTGATCAGCAGGAATTGTTGATGGATCACCATATCAGGAGGGTTTAAAGCTAAATGGTAGTGTTTGCACTGCCATGGCCCACATGATGGTAGTGTCCATAATGTTGATGACAGTCTCCAGCGAGCTTCTACTATTTTGCTGGTATTTTCAGCCTAGCATGCTGCAGATTGACCTATGCAGATAGCTGGAAACCTTGTTGTGTCTTTTTATGTTTTTCAGTAGAAGCCAACTGTACAGTTGCCAATGATATTGTGATGGTCTCCTTAACTTGCTTCACATTCTGTGCTTGCTGTCGAACTGCTGTTTAAGGTGTTTTGTTGGTCATACCTGGTGCTGAGTGTCTGGTTGTGAGTGGCCATACTAGGCTTTCAGTCTGCCACCTGAGTCTGGGGCTTTTCCCGCCTTTTACCGCTAACAAGGAATTTTACTACAGCCAGAGCAACTGACGATCAGAATGCTGCTGTTTCAGCACAGCAATATTAACTACAAATTAAACACTACTTGGGGATCAATGATGAACACTTGTCATTGTTTAACCCACGACCAGAAATTCCAGACCAGTACTTGGTAATCTGTAATATGAATAAAAAATGCAAACAGCAACGAAAAATAACATTACAACACAAACCCCTAAAACACAAAAATCCATTCCCAAATCAAAGCCCCAAAATTACAAATTAGGATGTACAGCGACATCACCATTGTTAATCCATTTCAAATGAAAAAAGTCTGCATTTAAAGTCTTTACTGTCTTGATGTCTCATTTATAAAATCTGCATGCAGCAAAACAAAGGAAATGTGTACATCAAAAATCTTTATAAAACCTGTCATAAGCACATTTGTATACAATTTACCTTTATAAATCACGATCATCTTGTAAAAGTATATGTGAAAGTGCCTTGAATCACATCCGATTGCCACCGACACAACCATATATGGACCACGCTAATCAACCTCTATATATACAATCACAATGCAGGGGCCTTCATTGGCTGGTAGAGCAGCCTCCCCCCCTGACACATCCAGGCCTTTGCACCTGCGTTTTAAATCCTTTGGTGCACTCCCACAGCACTGAAGCGTTTGGTTGGGAAAGAAAGGTGCCAGTATCTGAAGGGTAGCCTTTTTCACCTGGCATCTATAATGACATGATCGCTGTTACAATAAATAGAACAGGCCATATTAAAAAATTGAGGTCTTTGCCCGATATTACAAACAATCCAGCCATCATGTATAGCATAATGTACAGTCTGTACATCATATTCATCAGGTTTAATATGTTTGTCAGTTCAATGGGCATTATAATAACAGCTTGATAATATTATACACTTGAGTAGTCATTGCAGCTTTGGCTGCATTTGTAGTTCCTCACTTTCTATGTAAAGCGTTTTGAGTGCTGTAATATTGTAAAAAATTTAATTATTATTACTATTTCCATAGTGTCAACATTTGCCAGTTACTTCAAAAAAGCTGATACAGATGGATCAGAATTGTTTTAAACACAGGCAAGGTCTCCCTCAAGTTTTCTTTTATAAACCTCAACTATTATGTTGACAAAAGGAGGCTTGAAACGTCTGCATGCAAGCTTTATAAATCTGACCCCTGGGGAGAACAATGAAGAGCATCAAGGCACCACAAATATAAAATAAATGTGCTGTCCTACAGGAAGAATGGCTGGGCGCCCAGCAAAAATATAAAAGAAAGGTCATCTTCTGAGATGCATCCTCACTAGTAATAATCCAACTGCTAGTAGGTGGTTTCTGCCTTTATGTTTCCTGTACTTCTGTGTTGTTGCTCCCTGCTTCTCCTCCATATGTCTCTATCCCCCCTGTCTCCCATCTTACCTTTCTGGGTTAAATTTCCTTTGGCAAAAATCCTGTCCACAAAGTGTCTCCTCCAAGGTGCAGATCCTCTTTTTTCTTTACATGTGGCAAACCCACACCAACCCAAATTTCCAGGTATACATTCAAGGACTGAATAAACAAACATGCCAACAGTACAAGTAGCACCACTACACATTAATCTTCATCTTCTTATAATTATTCTTATTATTATCATTGCTATTGCACTGTCACATAACTACTGTAGGTAATGTTTGTGTAAGTAACTTTACATTAACTTACCGAATAGCTCTACAGACACTGCTGCTGGTAGGTTTATTTCTGGCCCCCCAAAATGTTTTTTGTACATGTAGAATCCAATGACAGAAGTCTGTCACCGTAAGCTATTCGGATTTCATTGCTGCAAACAAGTCATTTTTTCTAATATAGAGTACACATGTTGCAATTACTGTTACTACTATCTATTACTACTACTAACAATAATAATATCATAGGTGTAGAAAATAACAATGTAATTGTGTATTTCTTGATTAACAAAAAAAAAGACGGTTTCATTATTTCTTTGTAAGTAAAATATGCATCACACAGTCCCA
Source organism: Polypterus senegalus (assembly GCF_016835505.1). Classification (NCBI taxonomy): domain Eukaryota; kingdom Metazoa; phylum Chordata; class Cladistia; order Polypteriformes; family Polypteridae; genus Polypterus; species Polypterus senegalus. The sequence goes on along the minus strand of NW_024380917.1, from coordinate 2,760 downwards.
TAAAAAAAGATAAAAACATCCTAGATGAATAACAATGAAAGCATCCATCTGAGACCAAAGAATCTGTAAATATTCAACATTCACTTAAACCCATATAAAATGAAAAAGACAGGACAAAATATGGTAATAAAATTTTCTTAGAGTTATTAAACCCATTTAACTTTTCAAATGTATTTATTGACACATCTGTTAAAGAAATATTGAACCTAAAAAATGTTTCCTTGCCTGTTTCAGACACTGAATGTGTATTGTGCTACAGGAATGGGGTGCTGGAAGTCAGTCCCTGGGCACATTGCATTGAAGGTAATTACAGGTATTGAATGATGACTGGCCAACATAAGACACTCGAAACACACATTCACAAAACAATATGTTAGACCAATTTAAAGTTAAAAAATTAATCTGCATGGGTTTAATATGTGATCATTCTAAAGTACTTGGAAAAAACCCATACAAACCAAAAGTAGTAAATGGGGGCCCCAGTTGGCCCCTTCAAATTTCTTCAGTTCGGATTTTATTTGCCTTTCAAAAGTTAAATAATTTTAGGTTTGAGAAATTATGTTATTGTTATCTTGTACTTTGCCAGCTGCCTTCAGTAATTTTTCCTACACTTACGATAGACGCCTTTTTCTTTCTGTAGTCTCTTTCTTGGTTAATGATTGGCATTGTCTGAAGTTGAGTACTGCTTTTTCTGTTTGATTTAAGTTAGCTACACACAAGAGTTTTCAAGATGGAGAATGACAGCCTGTAATATCAAAAATGACAGTGACTATGATGCATTCTTTTTTTTAACTCAAGTCCTAACCACAAAGGTGAAGAACTGCTGTTGAGAATCTCTGCTTCACATCAATCATCTTGAAGGTGGTGTTGAAGGTCTTCAGAGTTTTTTTTTTGTTCTTTTTTTTTGCTTCACTAATGTTGCTGAGTAATGAAAATGACAAAAATACAAGCATTAGAACTTCTTGTTTACTACATCATTCAACTTAATTACAAGTGATGTCCTGCAACCATGCAGTCGGGTTTGTTTTGAACTTGTTGTAGCTAAGGAGGAAACTTCTTCCCAGGAGTTCATAAGCAGCCCCACATGAAGATTATGTAATATTCCTTGGATATTTTAAACATATTACCCTCTGTAACTTTACTTAATGATGGATGGACATTACAAATTGCAGCATTTCACTGTTAGTAATAACATAGCCTCTAATCCACTAATGTAACAGGGCCTTTTATATAAAAGCTCCTGATGGTCACTGATTAGGTGCTTAACCATTGATTACTGATGGGTCTACATCAAATATCGCTGAGCAGTTTCAATTGCTCAACTACAATGCAACATTTGCAATCAATGTAAAGGCTTTTTTATTTGTAGAATCAAAGAACACTTTTGAAATGACTTATTTTAGAGTAATTATAATGGACAATAAACAGCATATGATCTCATGGCCCCAGGAGAATTTTTGTTTGAACCCAGCCTGACTATTATTTGGTATGATGTTTGCATGTTCTCCCACAGTCTGTGTAGGTTATTCCTAGATATGCTGGTTTTCATACATATCCTAAGAAAGATACACAAATTGGGCTAAATGTCAATTCACGCATGGGTATGCATATGAGTTTACTCATGCAAATGAACTGGGTTTTCCAGTCCCCGGTTTGTTTATGATTGCTTTCTTTTAATTTATTTTTCAGTTGGTTCACATTTATGATTATATTATTTTTTGTGTATTTCGATGTGCTCATTTTGGGTTTTATAGGTGCTGCATATGTTTAACGGTTCCCCTTTGGGAACCAAGGAGCAATTTAAAACATTTGACAACACAAACACCAGTGTCAAAGGTCAGGCCATTTAATTTGTGGATCTTTCAGCACTGGAGACCATTGAGGGCTCATCTGTTGGAATTAATTTTGGGGGTGGGTTCATTTACTTACTACCTTTTCCCGTCCTTTTTCCTCAGACCAGAAAAATCATTGGTGTGAGGAAAGACATAATTTTGGCTCAGACAACTTTGGACCTGCCTTTCCACCAATGAAGACTTAAATAGACCACCTTCAAAGAACTCAGCAGTCAATAGACTCACATGTGCAAAGATGTTTCACAGAATTAGCTGCTATTATGACACTATATTTTTGTCATTTTTTCCACCAGTTCACACAGGGTTCAACTTGTGCCCCAACACTTGTTTTTGTGTTCTCTTGTTATTAAAACCTTGTGTAGTTTGGCTCCAATTACCAAAAGACATAGCAGTGCTAGAAAAGTGCAGATAAGAGCGACTAAGCTTGATTCCAATACTTTGAGTAAGAACTATGAGGAAAGACTAAGTAGTGGAGATTTTAATTGAAACAAAACACAGTAAAGGAAGAATTAAATTGTTTGAAATTATGGGAATTAGTATGATGAATGCAAGTCATAATATTAAACCAATATTCTTCAACAAGAACACAGAGGCAAAGTGGTAGTTGGTAAAGGAATTTTACAAAATATAGAAACTTTTTTTTGCAGGAATCGATACACAGAAAGGTTCCAGATAGTGGTAGTCAAGGGGCTTGGGGATCAAACCCATACTTGATTTTTGTTTGGAGGGTTGGTTTAAGAGTTACGGGATGCAAAAGTATGGGGCGTGTTAATAGTCATTATTTTCCGTATAAACGTGGTTGTTACATAAAAATGTCAGTTAAATATATCATATAGGAGACACATGATATTTGAAGTGAAATGAAGTTTATTGATTTACAGAAAGTGTGCAATAATTGTTCAAAAAA
>NW_024380916.1:0-5213 GCF_016835505.1 Polypterus senegalus | reverse complement strand
AGCAAAAAGCCAAACCATGATACTACTACCACCATGTTTCACAGATGGGATAAGGTTCTGCTGGAATGCATTGTTTTCCTTTCCAAACATACGCTTTTCATTTAAACAAAATTTCTATTTTGTCTCATCCGCCACAAAACATTCTTCCAATAAGCCTTCTGGTTTGTCCACGTGATCTTTAGCAAACTGCAGACGAACAGCAATGTTTTTTGGAGAGCAGTGGCTTTCTTCTGCAACCCTGCCATGCACACCATTGTTGTTCAGTGTTCCCTGATGGTGAACTCATGAACATGAACATTAGCCAATGTGGAGAGGCCTTCAGTTGCATAGCAGTTTCCTGGGGTCCTTTGTGACCTCACAGACTATTACATGCCTTGCTCTAGGAGTGATCTTTGTTGGTCAGCCATTTCTGGGAGCGTAACAATGGTCTTGAATTTCCTCCATTTGTACACAATCTGTCTGACTATGGATTGGTGGAGTCCAACCTCTTTAGAGATGGCTTTGTAACCTTTTCCAGCCTGATGAGCATCAACAACTCTTTTTCTGAGGTCCTCAGAAATCTCCTTTGTTCGTGCCATGATACACTTCCACAAACTTGTGTTGTGAAGAGCAGACTTTGATAGATCCCTGTTCTTTGAATAACACAGGGTGCCCACTCACACCTGATTGTCATCTCATTGATTGAAACACCTGACTCTAATTTCACCTTCAAACTAACTGCTAATCCTAGAGGTTTACATACTTTTGCCACTCACAAAATATGTAATATTCGATCATTTTAATCAATAAATAAAATGACCAAGTATAATATTTTTGTTTCATTTGTTTAACTGGTTTCTCTTTATCTACTTTTATGACTTGAGTGAAAATCTGATGATGTTTTAGGTCATATTTATGCAGATATATAGAAAATTCTAAAGGGTTCACAAACTTTCAAGCACAACTGTGTCTATCTATACTAATAAAAGGCAAAGCCCTCACTGACTGACTGACTGACTGACTGACTGACTGACTGACTCATTGACTCATCACTAATTCTCCAACTTCCCATATAGGTAGAAGGCTGAAATTTGGCAGGCTCATTCCTTACAGCTTCCTTACAAAAGTTGGGCAGGTTTCATTTCAAATTCTACGCAGAATGGTCATAACTGGAAGCTATTTTCTGCATATACTGTAATGGAGTTGAGCTCGAAAGCCGTGGGGACTGAATTTCGTGTGACATCATCACGCCTCCCACGTAATCACGCATCGTAGAAAACCAGGAAGAGCTCCAAAAACCTCTGAAGAAAACATACATTATATAATTAAGAAGGCAGCAAACAATTGAAGAAAGCGAAATGACATATAAAACCATATTTAGCGGCTCACGTGAACTGACGCAGTGCACAGACAAAAAGCAATAGTTCCAAAGAGTGCTGAACTAAAACCGAATTACACTGCTACGCTCAAATAGACAAACCACACCGTGGCTGTAGAGAGCTGCCTCTAGGGCCATCGTCCTGAGGTACAATTCCCGACAGGGGATGCACTGAGTATGTACGCATTCTTTATTCATTTTAGCCTCGCATCCCCTTGGTTTGGACGTATGAAAAAATATGCTGTTAACGCAGAAAGACAGATCACCAATTGGAGCTTTATGAATAATGGATACTTTATTCGCGATCAATGATTGTTTTGGTAAAGCCATACTCAGTGTATTCATTAGATAAACGGTAAAAAAGTAATAGCGAGGGGAGGGTAACTAATTGAGGCACGCAGGCAAAACCACAATAGCACGCGGGCTCGATGTACTGTAGTGCGCGTCAGCTCGATCTGAATTGCGCATCACATTTGAAAAATATATCTTTTCAAGTTCTATTTAGTCCATATGTGTCAAACTCAAGGCCCGCAGGCCACATACGGCCCGGCCTGTAATTATATCCGCCCGCGAGATCATTTTATGTATTATTGTTATTAATAGCCCGGGGATATGAAGCACTGGTAACACAATAAACTACAGATCCCATAATGCAGCGCTTCAGCTGCCTTGCGAATACTTATGCTTAATCAAGTCTAGCTTATGATGCTGCAGTTATGCGAAGCTAGCCCACACGATGCCAAAGAGAAAAGGTGATTCTGAACATAGAGCCTTTAAAAACCGATTGGAGGCTGAGTATATGTTTACTGACATTTCCGCTAAACCCGTGTGTCTCATTTGTGGAGCTAATGTGACTGTAATTACAGAATCTAATCTAAGACGGCACTATGAGACAAAACATCAAGATAACCTGAAAGACCTGAATGCAATGCACAAGATACAGAAAGCAGAAGAGTTAAAGAAGAATCTGACACTTCAGCAGACGTTTTACCGTGCAAAATCACAAAGTGATTTCAAGTGAAGCTACTTTTATGGGAGACACAAATGCACCAGTGCAACTTGCCCTACTTTCCCTGTTGCCAAGTAATGCTGAACCAAGTCAGCAGTACGGTGTTCCCAAATACGCACTTTGCTGATAAACTGAGTACACTGCGCACTGAGTTCGCACGGCGCTTTGGTGGCTTTGAAGAAAAAGAATTTTGAGTTGTTTGCAACCCATTTGCCATCGATGTGAAACTGCACCTGCAGATTCAGATGGAGGTGATTGAGCTGCAATGTAATGGCACACTGAAGGCAAAGTACGATACTGCACGGCCCGCACAGTTTATTCACTCCATTCCCGCAAAAATGCTCCAGCTCCGTCTACATGCGCTCGAACCTTGTGCATGTTTGGTACCACATATCTGTGTGAGAAGCTCTTCTCAGTCATGAAGACTAACAAAACAGCACACACGAGTCGCCTCACTGATGAGCACCTGCAGTCCATCCTGAGAATCTCCACAACACAGAACCTCACACCAAACATAAACGAACTTGTTGCCAAAAAAGATGCTAGGCGTCCAAATCTGATAAAATGACATAAGAGCAAAGACAACTGAATGATTTGATTTGTTATTGCTAAAAAGAACAAATTTTATTTATATTTCCAGGTTTTGTTATGCACCATGTTCTTATTTGAATTTGTATAATTTTGACGGGATATATTTTATGGAGAGCAAAATCTTTTGGGATATTTAAAATTTAAGTTTATTTTTTATATAAAATTACATGAGAGTAAAGAAATTTGAATGTTTGTTCTTTTAACGTTTACTTTATTTCTTACTTGTATAATTTAGACAGGATATATTTTTATGGAGAGCAAAATATTATAAGTTATTTAAGGGTTGAATTGATTTATTCCGGAATAATATTCTGTCGACTAAATAAAAATTCCTTCTATTTAAAATTTAAATAGAACTTGAACAGGCAGACTTGCACATACGAGGTAAGAGCGGGAGTCATCCGTTTTAACAAACAGACGTAGACATACTGAAATAGCCTGCCCATTTTATTATTTTGGAATGGATAAATAAATTAAGATTTTGTACAAATAATGTTTTCATTTTTCTTCCTTCATGGATTCTAGACCCCAGCAACAGTTGCTTTCGACCTTAAAGACTGTATATATATATATATATATATATAGTCACAAAACGAGACAAAGACAGATAAAGGTTTGGGGCAGCCACCCATATAATTTGGTATCCTGCTGCAAAAGTCGTTTTTAAAGTAACTAGCACTGAAGTGCATACAATGGAGTCCAAAACCAGACTGCGGAGAAGGGAAAGGGTAGGCTTTTAAAGGGGAAGACAGGAAGTGATGTCATAATAAGGATCGGGTATGTGTTCATTATTCATTGGTTCAGGCCCGGATGTGATATCAGGGAGGCCGGAGCTGGTAAGGTCTGTTTCCATTGGTTCGGTTCCAGAAGTGATGTCAAAGAGCCAGGTGGAGCCTCCTGGGTTTGGTCCTACAGGGAGTGAGAAAGAGAGTTAGTGCACTCTGCCACATCCCGGCATGCCTCAGAACTGCCTTCACCTGTGCACTTTAGCTGCCTCCCATGCGCAGATGCATGACAAATATATATATATATATATATATATATATATATATATATATATATATATATATATATATATATATATTTATATATAGTGTGTGTGTGTGTGTATATGTATATATGTAGATATGTATGTATGTGTATATATGTATGTTATATATGTATGTATATAGCGTGTGTGTGTGTATATATACTGTATATATATATATATATATATATATATGACAGCAACACTCATCACTCACAACAGTGACAAACAATTACATTGACAATCATGTTACGTTATTTTCAAAATGTTTTCTTTTTCATTGCTTCTTTAACACTACTTCTCGCTTATTTTGCTATATATATATATATATATATATATATACGTATTACCAGATACCACGCGCATATTTTTTCCTGAAAATGAGCATTAGAATATCAGGTGCTGGCGCATACACGTGGAATACGGTGGGGGTAGTTTGTTTTTGAATCAGTTTGGCGTCATCATTCAGCATGGATAGTAAGCATTTGATGCTTCTTCACGCGGGAGAGAAACTAAAAGTGATTTTGGAAGCAGAGAAGATAGGAAATCGGCAGCAGGTCGCAAGTACGGTGTTCCAGAGTCATGTGTTCGAGATTTGCGACAGAAGAAAGACAAACTTTCATCATGCAACATAAACAGACGGCATTTTGTGAAAACGTGCCCAGTTCCCTAAGTTGAAGTTGTACTCACTGATTACATTCAAGGCAGGTATCAGCTTGATATAGCAGTGTCCACAGAAATGATTCAGGTGAAAGCTTGTGATATAGCGAAAAGAACATGGAATACCCATCACTCAGTTCAGCAAGCGCGAATGGGTTACGCTTCATGAGAAGGAATGGCTTATCAATAAGTATACCGCACTATTTTCGCAGTATCTACCAGACGCATATGAAGAAAAGCTACTAGCTTTCCAAAAATATGTTATTCAGTTGAGGCAGCAGAAATGTATTTAATGGGGCAAATTGGTAATGCTGATCAAATGGCAGTTTATTTTGAGAACCCCTCAAACACTACTGTTAATGCAGTCGAGACAAGAGTGTCCTGACGACGGGAGGCAGAGAGAAGCAACGGTGTACTGTGACCAATGGGATGTGTGGGACGAAATCTCAGACCCGACAGCAGGTGTGGTTATAAAGCAGCTTTATTTTTAGAGTCACGGTGAGAAGAGTTTCAGAAAAGCAGACAATCAAATATACATGACAGTCAGGCTCTTCTGAACCCGCTGTTGG
>NW_024380915.1:0-16456 GCF_016835505.1 Polypterus senegalus | reverse complement strand
GTACTTGGATAAAAAATAAGAAAAATCTACTTTTGGCTCCAAAACATTTAGTGATATCCTTACAAAAGAAAAATGTCTACAATAAAAGAAACACCTGACATGACAGAGTTAAAACAGGAACAAGCCATGAAATTTAATAAAATCTGTTATTGCAAGCATTATTTGCTAATTTAGAAACAGGGTTGGAACCAAAACCTGTAGCCACATTTATTTTGCTCTATTTTATTTTATGTTTTTTTTTCAGAAAAGTAATAAACCACTTAAGGATTTTAGTTAATTAATATATTTAACTTCATGTTTTATTTTCTCAGCCACATCTGTAACTGAAAAGGATTAGGCTCCTAAATTCCTATTTCCATATGTTCTTATCAAAGAGTGTATAATTTTAGAAAGTGTTCCATTTACCTTTTTTGCTTTATAGTAAGCATGCATCAGTATGGATTGTGATTGTAGTATTTGTTTTGTATTATCCTCATATTTTAAAAGAAATACCTAACTGGATTGTCTGCAGGGCCATTTTAAAATCTTTGGCAATACACATATTGACGCTTAGCAAGTGTTATAATTAAATTTGCAACAGATGACAGGGAGGCTAGTGCCCTCAGCACATTGCAAGGCAGCATCACTCTGATGAATCTCTGGTTGGACACCCACAGCCACCAGTGAAAGTATAGAGAATACATGATAAAGAGTTTTAGTTCAGTCTGTCATTACATGGAAGCTTATTGTTTTTCTTTCCTTTCTCGATTGCTGAGAAGCTGAGGCAGGCCCTCGGCCAATTTACTACTATGTAGAGAAACATCCTGCAATGAGGAAAGAGCCTTGGAGGGATTTATTGTTTGTTATTTCATCCATGTGCACAAACAAATGGTTTCTTCAGTGATTTAAGATTAAATAAGATTCATCAATAAGTTAGATGTACTGACATTGTGGCAATTTCTGATTGGTTCCTCATCTTCTAGCAATCATTGGAAAGCTTTTGCTTATAAATGCTGGTAAAAAACTGTGTACATTATACTTAGCATTAGGCTGTAACACTTTCAACAGAGAAGATATTTGAACATATTTTTCATTGGATTTTTCTATCATAATGTTATATCTATTTTAATACAGTGAATTGCAAGTCAGTAATGGTATGCCTTAATCCAAAAACTCCTGTATGTGATAATTTTCTTACTGATATAAAGCAATTGGTTTTGATCTAATCATTTAGATGTTAAATTTGAAAGAAGAATTACACTGAATGCTTAATAATATCAGGAAAAGATGAGATCACATTCTCTGAATCCTATTGATATATATAAATGCTGCCTGAGTTTTTAATATTTTTACAGTATTTGCATAATGCTTAATATTTTGTACAATAGAAAAAGAAAAAAATGCCTGGAGCTAAAGCTACTATATTTTATCATTTCAGTGGTATTTTAAAGGATTTGTAGTTTCAGATTCACAAAGTTCAGTATCATCCAGGTAATTTTCTACATGACAAAGGCTGAACAAAAATTACATTTAAACTATCCACCCATGTCAACCAAAACTGCTTATTGAAAGGGTATATTAAAAGCATTTGCTGCCTCATTTCCTGATTATTTTATAATTTGCTGACCTGTGACACTCCCTTTACATCTAATATTTCTGTTTATGATTTTTATGAGACTTCAACCATGATAAAAGCTTTAAATTATACAGATTATCTACCTTATTAAACAATTTTCTTTCACAGGAGGGTATACTTGAATGTAAAATCTATAAACTTTCCTAATTTTAAAATTAAAGCATTAATCTTATTTCTAGATATTGCTGTTGTATTACAAAGGTAATCAATACATGATCTATTTATTAAATAATCAAAGTATACCAAGGCCATACCTTCTTGGAAAATCAGTGTTGCATGGACTCTACAAAGTTACAATTTTGTTATGTCTTAATGTATAACATTTATGGCACACAAAAAGCAATAAAATGTAACTGTGCTACACATTTTGTTATTAATCTCAAAATTCAAAGTGTCAAGTATTTTCTGGACAGTCATCTCAGCTGCAGTAGCTATTTTTAAAGTAATTAAAAGTAATTAGCATAACACAGAAGTAATATTTTGTACTTTTTGGAGTTTTTAAAATACTCTACCCACAATAAAATTTGTTCAGTTAGTACAATAAGGAAAAGTTTATTTTAATTGCCCATATCAAGTTGCACTGCCACCTCATGAGAGATGGGCATAAGGTTCCAAAGTGTCCCATTTTTATCTGATGTATAAGATTTGCCTCCATTTGCTTGGGGCCTCTAGTTTGATAGCAAAGACTATGCAGTCTCTTTTTGTAAACAAGTTTGCTTAATAGAATGTTTTTTGTCTTGATTGAAACAGCTTGCTAAAAGTTTATCCTTTGAAAAATGATTGTAACTGACATTAGGTGACAGAAAATCATATCTGGTGTTAAAGTGATTTTTAAACAAGTCTTTATTAACAGGGGCATGAAGGAGCAATATCTTCACATATTACAGAACTTAGAGCTGAATAAGTTACATCTGCATGCAAAAAAGTAACAAAAAAATTTTTTGTGAGCAGCATAAGCTAACAAATTTTTGCACCTCTTTGACTATACTATAGCAGGGAATATGTGTATCGTATTTACTGGCAAGATGATCTGACATTAGTAAAGCAATAGGATTTTACCTTCTTGAAGTATAAAATACAGTACTCATAAATAATGAATAAATAGGTGTCGGGAACATTCAAGAAAGTAAACTGTGGAAGTATGAGTGAAAAATGTGGCATTTGCTTTTGACGTCAGTCCTGCTTAAAAGATACGTTTTTTTTTACATTTGTGGCTTTAACCTAAAGGAACGTGAAAAATAAAAGCCTGATTTTACTCTTCAGGAAGTTAAAATCAGACCCAGCTTATCATTCCATTGCTTAGTAGTGAGGTATGAAGTGAAGGAATTCAGTTATTTTTAATTATTTAATGCATGTGTCATGCTGTTGTCTGCATTGATCTCAAATATAAAAAAACATGTTAATAGTGCAGTTGTAACTAATGCCGAATGTCAAAATGATTTTCTTGAACAAACATATCTTTAGAGGCAACACAATTTACACCTGCAAATATGGCATGTTAAATAATGCTTATTTCAGACAAGGAGCTGTATCTTTTCTTCTTCTGTGTTGTCCACAAAGTCGGAAATTTGGAAATGGCTGGATTTTAGTGTTGCATACAGAGTGTGTCTAATGTTAGGTATGTGTCAAATCTCACATACAGTATGACATTCATATTTATATTATTATTTATAATGTCATGCGAAAAATGAAGGAAGCCAAATCATCTTTATTCTAAATTCAAAAAGCTTCCTGTTTTATATTCATTTATTTTTCTGATCCAATGTAAACAGTCTCTGTGGATATACTTATGAACACTACAATGACGATTGAACCAGTTCAGGACTATTTGTTTTTTTATACTGATGGGTCTCTCAGGGGAATGCTGAAACCCAATTCAAAAATATGACTGATAAACAAATACAAATACAGATCTCTTATCACCTTTGCCTCTTATTTCTTTGATGCTACATGTAATGCAAGACTGCAAGAAGTTAAGTACTTAAAAACAAAATTTCTTGCATTTTGAAAAAAGTGTATTTTTAAACTTACACTTGTTGAGTATTTGTATAATGTATAATATTTTACAGCATATTTCATTATCTTCCATATTTAAATAATAAAGCAACTGAATTTCTTACTTTGTTGTTGTATCTGTTTACTAACACAATCTTAGCAAAGTTAGGGAAAATGTAATAAATTATGCCAAAGATTTATCTGCCCAATTCTTTTATATATGCATTCTGTCTATGTAGTTTACATGTACTTTGAAAGATGTGGTCAAAATATTTAATTTTTTTTATGCTTTTTTTTTTTTTAGATAATAAAATGTTCTTATACTTCAGATTCATAGGAAATTACCTTGGGAGGCTTCTGTATGCACATGCTATCATTAATATAGATCATTTCAAAGTATTAGGTAAATTTATATTTTACATATGTATGCAAATTTTGATAAGCCTAGAACATGTTATAATTTGGTTAAGGTGTTTATGTGTTATTGTGAAGGAAGAACATTCATATAGCTGACCTATTTATGAAAAGAATTATGTGCTCAAAGATGATGATATGTGTCTGTCAATTGAAAAAAGAAATTAGTAATGCAGTTAGAATGATTTAATGTTAAAGAGAGAACAACTGTCGTAATTTAATAAGTAGCATTGTGTACATACATGTTGTTAAAAACTATACATAAATTATACATGCATATTGGTATTTTGTTGGGTGGTCTTCTGCTAAATAAAAAACCTTACCAACGTGTGGGTGTTGAATCTAGACATGGGAGCCTTGGGTCTAGGTTTTCTTAAATAAATTCAAGTTAAGCTTAAAATGTTGTTACTTGTTGTTTTTGATAGTTAGTGTTACACTGTTTGAATGTCTTTAGATTTTATTTTCAGTAGTAATAACCCACTGTAGTGTTTAAATAATGATTTGAAGAATGAAGTATATGCTACACGCTTTTTTCTAAATTATTGGAGATATTTAAGGGTTGGTAAATCTTTTAAAGCTAACACTTTGGGAAAAGTATTGCAGATAATTCAGTCTGCCAATTCCATTTCATGTTTAATCCTATCAACAAGAAATATCTCTTGTCTGTGGCCATGAGAACATCATATCTCCAGATACAGCACTATTACAACTTATTCCTCCCAAGTGTCCTTTTGATTCTGGAGTAGAGGTTAGGTGTTAAAGATTCACAGCTCCATCCAGTAAGAAGTCATATACAAAAGCATCCCCAAAACAAATATAGCTCTTCTTAGTTTATACAGATATTACTGTCAACTTGTGCTCTGATCTTGATTTATGAAGCTCAGTCACAAGGTGCTTGCTGTGTCATGCCTGGTAAACTGGCAGGACGTATCACACTAGTGCAGACAGCAGCTCAGCTGGTGCTTCTTGATGCTAAAGTGCTTCATGCCAACAGAATATCTCTGTTGTTAACTGTGAGATTTATAAAGACTAAATTAATTCATGGCCCCAGTTGAGTTTAATTTCTGCAATTTTCTTTCTTTGTCTTTCCTGAGCATTGAGTGAAATTATGACAGGACTCATAAGAGGAAAGAAAAACTGTTGCATTTCTTAATATAAAAAAAACTGAATATATAGTTAATTTGTTTAATTGAAGAATTTGCTGTGACTAATGGAGGAGTAAAGCAAATAGTGGACAATACTTTGACCAAAACAGAACTACCAGACAAACAGAGAACCTTACAGTGATTTGACAATGTAAAATTAAGTTTGAGCAGTGAAAAGTTAACTATGTTGAAATTACTGTTGGGGCAATAGGCATATGAAGATTGTTGAGCACCCCAGAGATTACTAGTGTGTGTGTCTCAATGTCTCGGCAATGGGGGACAATAATTAGACTGGTTAAATGTTGTCCAATGCATTATCAGGCAACATGTTATTTATGGACTCCAGTTGGGATAATGGGAAGGACAGGCTATTCCTGTGACTTTATATGAACGATGAAAACTTAATATGCAGGACACCAGGAATAGCCCTAGACAGAAGGCCTTATACATTAACATGGGAATCTCAGAATTCATGTTTGAGTTGTTAGTACCATTATTCAGTGCATTCAACAGTGCCATAAATAGTTTATATAATAAACAAACTTCCTAGGAAATGCAATAAATGGAATAAAATGTAAATTTACAGTGTATATATATATATATATTTTCTATATAATAAAAGGCCACCCGGTGTCCATGTCCGGTCCGCGTCCTTTTGGCTGTATAGCCTAGAAAAGCCCCAGTCCGTCCCTTCTCAGAATTCGTGCTTGCCCCCCTCCATTCTTTCCCCTTTGCTTTTATTTTTCCTGTTCCCAAAAATCTTTTCAAAAGAGAAGTAAAGAAATAGACAGAGCATCACATTAACGTCTTCTCCCCTCTGCCAATTAAATAATAAATGAAATGAAATTAAAAAATCACGAAAGAAACAGAAACCACAACCTACCCTTACAGCATCCATCAAGGCTTCTGGCTTACAGCCAAACACGTGGTGTATGCATGTAATGAGGTGTGACGCTTAATTAACGCCGTACTACAACAGATTATATTGTTGATATACTATTAACTATTTACAGGGATCAACTCTTTTGGGGAAGTTCATAACAACAAAAAATTTATTATAAATAACGTGCACTTGAGTATTTCGAGCCCCGCGTCTGAGTCAGATGGTTCCCCTGGTCACCAATTCATGTGTTTACTATGCCCACTATGCCTTCCGTCTTCAGATACCCATGTGCACTTGTACGGAGGAGACCTTACGGAACAATGCCGAAACGAAACGCAAAATAAACCTGCTGCTTTCAAGAGAGGACACATTACAGTGTGATCACGAAGCAAAGAGGCAAAGGCGTAACAGTCGCAGTATATATAGCAAAATACCCACGCTTTGCAGTGAAGTCGGTGGTTAAAGAAGTTATGAAAAGAAAAGGAATCATTTTAAAAATAAAAACATGATTGTCAAAGTAATTGTTTTGTGTATTTGGTGCAGCAAATGTACCACGACATCCTTTTTACTGTTTTCTCACAGCTTGGATTGCTGCTGTCATAATTGGTTTGAGTCTACATATGTGATATATATATACTAAAAATACCAAGGCTTCGAGGAGAAGTATGTTAAATAAGTTATGAAAAAGAAAAGACAAACATTTTAAAAATAACGTAAGATGATTGTTAATGTAATTGTTTTGTCATTGATATGAGTGTTGTTGTCATATCTATCTATTTTATATATATATATATTTGTATATATCTTTTATATATATATATATATATATATATATATATATATATATATATATAGAAAAAAATACCCCATTGGCAGCTAAGAAGAAAAAAGAAAAGGAAACTTTTTTAATTTAACTAATAATTGCGTAATTGTTTTGCCATTGTCATGAGTGTTGTGGATATATATATGATATATATATACAAAAAGACACATATATAAACATATATATATATATATATATAAACACATCTATACACTTGTCACACACGCAAGCATGGGAGGCAGAAAAGGGTTGAGGAAGGCAGTTCTGAGCCACCCGGGATGTGGCAGAGTGCACTAACCTCTTCTCATTTCCCCCAGACCCAACCCCGGGAGGTTCCACCGTCCTCTATCACGGCCCGGGCCTGAGACAGACCGGCCCCCCCCCCTGATGTCACATCCGACTAATCCAATGAAAGATGAAACGCCCAATCCTCAGACTCACTTCCTGCCCCCCCTTTAAAAGCCTTCCCCCCTTCTGACAGTCTTGTTTTGACTCTTTTTAAGCACTTAGTGCGGGTTTTTGGGAAAAAAAAAAGACTTTGCAGCCGGGGAATAATTACATGGGTGGCTCCCCCAAACCCTTTTTTCTGTCTTTTTGTCTCGCTTTTGTGACAGGGGGTAGCTGCAGGATGGAGAAGTCCCAGAAGAGAAGGGGACGGGCCCCTGAAAAACACCCAGGGGGGAGCGCAGGGGGCCCAGTTTTCAGGCGGGAGGGTGCCCCGTGGTTCGGAAATGGGGGCCCGCCTCCCAGCACGCGGGAATAGGCCATCTAGAGAGGCCAGGAGGGCGGGGGGGGCCACCGAATTGGGCGCCCTGGGGGGGAGACGAGGGGGACCAGTATGTTCTTGGGGGAGGGGCCTGCCCTCCAGTGAAACCACAGCCCCATTTACCACCCGGGGGTCCCCCAGACTGGCAGGTGAGTGAAATAACAAAGTGGGGGGTTTGGGCCCCTTGAGGGCCATCAGTAAACAAGCCTGGTCCTTTGGGCAAGGAGGCGGTGGCTACGCCCTAGAAAACTTTCTACCAGGTAATTGAGCAGGTAGCGCTTTCGCCCCTGAAACCCCTTCCCCAGGGCTTCACCCAGGGTCTGGGGCGGCATTTTTTAAACATGTCAGGGCTCATAGAGCCCGGGAAACACAGAGGGCGGCCTACACTCTGGGAGAGCAGAACCCCCCTTCCAAACTCAGCCGGGTACCCCCCAAAACCAGCCCCCCCCTGTACAGCCCGAGCTTACGGCCCATGGGGGGCACGCAAAACCGCTTGGAGAGAGGAGGAATGCAGGTGGGGGGGGAGGAGGGTTTGGTTTGAAAAACCCCCTGAGGGTCCCGATAAAACCGGGGTATCTTAACGGTTTAAAAACCCCCTTTACCGACCCGCAGAAAATTTTCCCTTTGTTGCCCCCCCTTTGGTACCCAAATGGAAAAGTTCAAGACCAGTATAACCGGCCACGGGAAACCCCGGCTGGTACAGGACCGCTGTGCATTAGCTACGGGGGGGCCCCCAAAAAGAACCGGGCAATCCTTCCGATCCCCCCAACCCGTGAATGGGGGGGACTGGTCTGAAATTAAAAAGGGGTGAGAACTACCACTCCGGGTTGTTCCTCCCCAACGGAGATGAACGCCTCAGGCTGCCCCACGAAACACCCGGGGCAGAGAAAAGAAGCGGGCCCTGGGTGACGTGGAATCCCGGCCCGCCGAGGCTGACACCATCCAAACGCCAAGGGAGGGAGGAAACCACGCCCATTGAGGCGGCGCGACCTCCCCCCCGGGTTGGTTTCTTTTAAAACCCCTTGGGGGCCGGAATGACACCCCTGAAGTTTGTAAAAATGCAGTGGTCCTTGTAAAGGCCAGGATAACGTCATGCCACGGGGCCCCTATTTTGTGCTAGATAATGCCCCTTTACCGTAGAAGATGAGGGGCAGGAATTGGTGCTGTATCCCGCCCCCTTCCCCGGGGCAGGTCTGGAGAGCAACCCCCCCCTCCTAGGTGGCCACCTGGGCACCAAAATCGGGAGCGGACAAGCCCGCCATGGCCAGGAATTAATGGGGAGGTTCCCGTTTTTGGCGCCTCCTGCCCGGAGGTCAACGCAAGATTGCGGAGGGACCGGGCTCCTTGTTCCTATTCCATTGATTGACGCCTTCCACAGAATCCCCTGGTGGGACCTCTAGAGCCCCAGCCCGAGGACACAAGTACAAGCCCCTGTGAAGCACACTATCCCCCGGTTCCCTGGCCAGCTACCCCTAAAGCCACGAGGAATTTACTAGGGTTTTAAAGGTGGGGACCCCCAAAGGTCTTAAAGACCGGGGGCCCCCCACCTCGAGACGCTCAGGGGGACTGCCATTTCTGAAAATAAAGCAAAAACCTGTATCATCCCCAAAACCCACGGATTAGTAGAGAGGTTTAATCAAAACCCCGCAAAAGCTTGGTGGTCAGCAGGGTGGAAGGAACGGGACGCCTCCCCTCGCCCTTTTCCTATCGGGGAAATCCCCAAACCCACGGGCTCCCTTTTTAACTACTGATGGGTTACAAACCTGGGGATATTTTTTTGAAAGAAGGCTGGGAAGAAGAGGCCTTTTTCCCCCACAAACATACTGGGGATTTCCCGAGTTACGGAAGATTTGGAAAAAATTCGGGCCCGTCCTTAAAAAATCACAGGGGGAGGCTCAACAGCACAGGTTCGCATACAACCGGCACGCCCTTCGAGTTCCGCCCGAGATCGGGTATGGTCCTAGTGCCTACCTCCCACTCTGTTGTTTTCCCACGGCAGGGGCCCCCCCGGTTAAGGGGGGAGGAAGGGGCTGCGACATTTTTTGAGCAACCCAACGCCGGGGCCCAAAAGGGGCGGTTTACGCGTGAACCGTGAAACCGGGGAAGGACAGGGACCCCCGGGTTTTCCCCCGCCAGCCCCGCCACTCTTCCCCCAAGATTTTTAAATCGCACGGACTTGTCCCCGACAGCGCAGGGGCTGGAAAAAAGTTTCCGGACGCCGGGGTAGTAGTGAGAACCCCGGAAATCTTATTGAGCCAAACTTTTGACAGAGCCCCGGGGTTTTTGGGCCAGAACGCCGCACCCCTTCCCCAGGGAAAAAAAGGGTGAAGTGGGGGCTTGAGATCGCATGCTGGAACTAGGTGTAATTGAGGAAAGTTATAGTCCCGGGCCAGCCCCATTGTGTCGCGTAAGCCTGACGGAGGAGGCCGCAATGACTCCCCGGGGTTAACCAGGTCTCCCAATTTGTGCCTATCCAAGCCAATGGACCCCTCCCGAGGTTGGGCAGGCTTAAAATCTGACCACACTTGACATGACAAAAGGGGTACTGGCAGGTTCCTTTTAAAAAACCCCCAAGGAAAACGCTTCCCCCCACGACACCGCATTCGGTTTTTCCCTTTTTACACGGGCCCAGCAACCTTTCAGGGCCCGGTGGGCAGAGTGCTTTCCCCCTAACTATACAGTGTTTCCTACCAGATGACGGGTCATCTTGCACATGGAAAGAACACCCAGATTTCCCCAAACGATTTCGGGCACTTGGGGCGGCCCGGGTTAATCCCAAAAAAATGTTTCTTTGATTGCAGGCCAAATTTAGGCTACCGGGGTCACCGTAAGGCCACAGTGCTCCAAAATTGAGATTCGTGGGCCCGGTCGGGAACCGCGGCAGGTCCAAGCCTTTCGGTTAGCGGTACTACCGGGGTTTTTACCTTGAGAAAGCCCTTTGACCGATTTAAAAAGAAGAGGGCCCCAAATTTTTGGTTAAAACAAAAAAGAATGCATTTGGTGACTTGAAGAAGGGCCCCTTTCGCCCCCCCTATTTTTTATGGGACCAACCTTTTTTTCCTTTCATCCTCCAGACGGGCGCCGACACAGGGCCCGGGAGCCGGTTGGGGCCAAAGTGCCCCTGGTGGGCCCCCGGGCCCTGTTCCTGAGCCGAAACTGTGGACCGAGACCAGGTATGCAGCGGTGGGGGGGAGGTCTGGCAAAAAAGGGGGTCACCAGCTGAGGTACTACCGGGGTCGAGTTCCCCTTTTTCAGACCATGCACCTCAAGGGGTGGCCCTGCACAAGGGGGCAACCGGTTTACCCGGTGGGTTTTTTGACCGCAGCCGAAAGCGCCGCCCGCCGGGGGGTTTCCATGCCAAAGCTAAAGCCCCTCGGTTCAACCCCCTCGAAAGGCGCCCCCCACGGGTCTGGGCTGGGGGGGGGGGGCACACACGGGCATGGGAGGAAAAAAAGGCTTGAGTAAATTTTGAGCCATGCCGGGGTGTGGCAGAGTGACTAACCCCTTTTTCACTTCCCCGTAGACCCCAAAGGGGGTTCCATTTTCCCCCCTGACCCCCGGGGCCGGCCAATGGGGACAAACCGCCCGCCCGCCCCTGATGTCACATCCCGACTAATCCAATGAAAGATGAACACGGCCCCCAAACCCGGGCCTCACTTCCCGCCTCCCCCAAAAGCCTTCCTTTTCCCTTTTCTGAAGTCTTGTTTTGACTCTGTTTTAAGCACTTCAGTGCTGGATTTGAAAAAAAAAACCTTTAGCCAGGATACCTAATTCAGGGTGGCTGCCCCAAACCTTTTTTCTTTTTTGTCTCCTTTTTACAAATATATATACAAGTTATATATATATATACATATACACACATACAAAAATATATATACATAAATATATAAAATACTGTTTTACACACACATATATATAATACGTATATACACATATAATATCTACATATATACTGTATATACAATATATATATATTTAAACACAAAATATATCCACATGTATATATATTAGGGGGACTAAAAAAAATTAATCCAAAATTAGAGGCTGTGTAAGAATTAATCTTGATTAATCGATGTAATCGACACGAATTTCCCCCAAATCGCAAAGTTTTTTTTTAATTTAAAAGTGTTTTAGTGGGCTAGAATCAAATAATAGACATGTACAGAAATTGTAAACTGAAGTTTTTTAATTTTGAAAAGCCTTTAAACTGCATTTAAATTTAAAAACAGAAAAAAAAAATATCACCCCTGGTTAAAATTGGGCAGATTTAAAAAATAAAGGGTATTTTAAATGTTTAAGTAGATTTTTTAAATAGTATTGTCTTTAAAATAAAAAACAAATAAAAGTTTTTTTTTTAAAAAAATAAGTCAGAAACATGGTAATTTGACCAACTTAATCTTTAAACCTGAGTAACCTTAGCCAAAATTATTTTTAAATTAAAAAAGGATCATTAACATTTTGTAATTAGAATTACTAACGGTCAGGGAAGTCCAATGATCCCCAGTAAGACCACAAAGTCCGTTTTCTGTAATGCATCTTAATTTTGCTTGCTTTTCAGTGTGCAAAAAACCATGCTTTTATCAAGGTTTCCAAAAAGTCGAAATGATCAGTCGAGGGAACGCCGCTTTTTTCCCGATTTCATTTTTGTAGCTGTGATGTGTGCATCAGTGTAAGGGATGTACCGGGGAAATCATGATGACAAAAGTTCCCTTGCTTGGAATTGAAAGTGGGGTTTTAAAAATGCTGTATTTTTTAACGCGTTATGGAGTACATGCATCGAAGCTTCTCAGCTGTGCTTGTGCTAATAAAGGGAAACTTTTTAAAAAATAATGTAACATGATTCTGCTTAACCAATATTTTTTTCATACGCCCCAAATCAAGGAGATGCTGGTAAAATGAATCGGGTAGCCGACATACTTAGTGCATCCCTCGAATCGAACTCGAATGTCGGCATTAGAGGCTAAGATTCTATAATTGCCTACAGTGTGTGGCTTATCTATGCATAGTATGTATTAGATCGGGGTATATATATCATTTATATATATACCGCGTACGAGGGAGAAGTAGAAGTTATAAAAAGAAAAGGGAACATTTTAAAAATAACGTGAACATGATTGTCAATATACAGTAATTGTTTTGTGAGTGTTATGAGTGTTGCTGTCATCAAGGATTTGATTATCATTATTTGTTTCAACAGGGTCGATTTGTACGATGTGTTGTGTTCGTTACATTCCGGTTTGTCAATCGCTTTAAAGATAAGAGGTTTCATTCATCGATTAGTTTTTTAAATGCAATAAAACAGCTCGCTTCCTTTTATCTAAGATGTGACACACTGCATGCACAGGTTTTTTTTTTCACTGTCTTCCTTTAGCGTGACATTCACTTTTTCCACGCGGCGCTTTTTTTTCCGCAGTACACTTATGAATAGATTCTATGTATCAGACGCTTTATATTTTTTGCTGCCTTCTCAATTGTGTAATTTGTTTTTGTTCAGCACCTTTGGGAAATGTTGCTTTTTTTGCACGCCAGTTCACGTGAGCCGCTTGTGTTCTTGCATCAAGGTTCCCAGCTGTGCTGGTGCCATCTCGTAATGTCAGCTAAGACCCGGGACTTAAAAGTTTCTCTCGCAGTTTCGCTGAGTTTGTGCAAACACCACCCTGACCATCTCATCTTCCTCTCATAAGCACAGTCCTTCACCAGTGAATATTTACCCGGGGCAGTTTGCTATTGGATTGCCGTGACGGACGGCCTTATATGGGCAGGCACTAAATTACAAAAGCCAGCGGGAGCCTGTCTATGAACTTAATTTAAAGTGTAGGTTTACATCGTGCTTTGTTTCCAAGTAGGAACTCATGAATATGGTTGTATATGTCACCGCCGCTTCTTATTGTTTCGCTGCCTTTTCAATTATATAATGCATGTTTTCTTGAGCTTTTTGAGGTCTTTCCCGGTTTTCTAAGTGTATCCCCGGATTACTGGGAGGCGTGATGATGTCCATTAAACTCCGCCCCCCACGGGTTGAAGCTCATGTCCATTACAGTAAAAGGAGAAAAAATGCTTCCAGTTATGAACCATTACGTGGGAATTTCGATATAAAACCTGCCCAACTTTTGTAAGGAAGCTGTAAGGAATGAACCTGCCAAATTTCAGCCTTCCACCCAGATGGGAAGTTGGAGAATTAGTGATGAGTCAGTGAGTGAGTGAGTGGGGGTGAGTGAGGGCTTGTTTTTATTAGTATATAAAATATATATATATGTATGTATGTATGTGTATTTTTGTGTGTGTAAATATATATATATATATATATATATATAGTGGTCCCAGCCGGGCTGGGGCCTAGCCGGACGCCCTGGAGGACCAGGAGGGAGGGCGTGCCTCCTCCAGACCCGAGGGGCTTTCCTGGTATGTTGGGGGGCCCCAGGTAGGGGTTTGGGAAACCCAGCCCTTAGGGACCCTGGGCCACCGCCAGGCGGCACCCGATGCCGGGTTTATCCGGGAAGCCCGCACTTCCGCCACACCAGGAAGTGCCGAGGGGAAAACGAATGAGGACACCGGCGGCTTCCGGAAAGAGCGGCACTTTGCCACAGGGCGGGTTTTGCGGAGGAGTGCCGGAAGCAGCTGGAGCCCATCCGGGGTTTCCCCTAGGCCCCCCTCCAGTCATTGGTGGATGTCGGGAGGTAGTTGGCAGAGCTGGAGAGAGGACAGGAGGTCCCGAGGAAAGGCACAAGGACTCTGAGCCCTTGACTTTGGGGAATCGCAAGAGGCACTGGGGTGCAACGGAGCACAAAAAAATCGTAAATAATTGTAAATAAACAGTGTGTTGGGTGAAACTATGTTGTCCGCCTGTCTTGTCCAGGCCAGCGTTCACTTTTATATATATATATATATATATATATACACTACCTAAAGGATTATTAGGAACACCATACTAATACGGTGTTTTACCCCTTGCCCTTTAGAACTGCCTTAATTCTACATGGCATTGATTCAACAAGGTGCTTGAAAGCATTCTTTAGAAATGTTGGCCCATATTGATAGGATAGCATCTTGCAGTT
This sequence comes from Polypterus senegalus, assembly GCF_016835505.1. NCBI lineage: Eukaryota > Metazoa > Chordata > Cladistia > Polypteriformes > Polypteridae > Polypterus > Polypterus senegalus. The sequence continues at coordinate 1,760 of NW_024380915.1, read as the reverse complement.
GATGGAAATTTTTGAGATGCACATCCAGGGAAAGGGCCCCTTACACCACATCCCAAAGATGCTCTATTGGGTTGAGATCGGTGACTGTGGGGGGCCATTTTAGTACAGTGAACTCATTGTCATGTTCAAGAAACCAATTTGAAATGATTTGAGCTTTGTGACATGGTGCATTATCCTGCTGGAAGTACCTATCTGAGGATGGGTACACGGTGGTCATGAAGGGATGGACATGGTCAGAAACAATGCTCCGGTAGCCCGTGGCATTTAAACGATGCCCAATTGGCACTAAGGGGCCTAAAGTGTGCCAAGAAAACATCCCCCACCCCATTACACCACCACCACCAGCCTGCACAGTGGTAACAGGCATAATGGATCCATGTTCTCATTCTGTTTCCGCCAAATTTGACTTACCATTTGAATGTCTCAAACAGAAATCAAGACTCATCAGACCAGGCAACATTTTTCCAGTCTTCAACTGTCCAATTTGGTGAGCTCGTGCAAATTGTAGCCTCTTTTTCCTATTTGTAGTGGAGATGAGTGCTCCCCGGGTGGGGTCTTCTGCTGTTGTAGCCCATCCGCCTTTCAAGGTTGTGCGTGTTATGGCTTCACAATACGCCATATGCTTCACGGAGAAGTAGTGTGTTTAAAGAAGTAATGAAAACAAAAGGAAACATTTTAATAATATGTAACATGATTGACATTGTCATGAGTGTTGCTGTCATATATTTTATATATATATATATATATATATATATATATATATATATATAAAATAACAAAAAAGGGCGCACGGTGGCGAGTGGTAAGCGCTGTTGCCTCGCAGTTAGAGACCGTTCCTTCCCGGGTCCTCCCTGCGTGGAGTTTGCATGTTCTCCTGCTGCGGGGTTTCCTCCGGGCCCGGGTTTTCCCCCACAATCCAAAGACATGCAGGTTAGGGGGGATTAGCGATTCTAATTGGCCCTAGGTGCTTTGGTGTGTGGGTGTGTTTGTTGTGTCCTGCGGTGGGTTGGCACCCTGCCCAGGATTGGTTCCTGCCTTGTGCCCTGTGTTGGCTGGGATTGGCTCCAGCAGACCCCGTGACCCTGTGTTCGGATTCAGCGGGTTAGAAAATGGATGGATGGATGGATAACATAACATATATATACATATACACACATATATACAGTATATATACACATATACATCCACAAAATATACAGGTATGTGCACAAAACCAGCTTTATCAAGGCTTCCGCCGGTAGTTTTGAAATTAAATTTTCCTATAGTCAGTCGTAGAATGAGCTTTCTTCCGACTGTTACATTTTTGTAGCCTGATGTGTACATCAATGTAATCGGTACCAGGAAATCATGCATTCCAGAAGTTCCCCTTGCTTGAAAACAAAGTGTGATTAAATGTTATTTTTATAGAGCACATGCAAAAAGCTTCTCAGCTGCCTTTCTAAGAAAAGGAAACATTTTAAATATAACGTAACACATTGTCAATGTAACCTTTTTTAAGTAGTGCCTGGGGGATTTAGAGTGTGGAGAAACTGTAGAGACAGCGTGTATTAACTTGTGGATTTTTCTGTGAGTATTTGGTGGCAGAGTCACAAAGTTGGTTCCTCAAGACTGCATTGCCGCGGAGCTCGCTCACAGCCAGTAATTGGTGAATGGGAAGGAGATGATGATGTGACCTCCCACCCGCCTTTTAAATGTCAATCCCCACAAGACAGTCTTCAGAATTTGCACATGCTTCACCGTAATAACAGCAAGTGTCAAAA
>NW_024380914.1:0-8339 GCF_016835505.1 Polypterus senegalus | reverse complement strand
GATGCCGTATTCTGTTGAAATGCATCTTTTTTATTCTTTTGGAAACCTACCACCACGATTTCACATTAATAATAACCAGCATTGAAAGCTGGCCCGGATCTTTTGAAAAAAGGGTTTTAAAGGGAGGGGGCCAAGTTTTTCGTCCCAGTATACAGCTGGTAGCCCCCCCGCCTTAGCAACATCGATGCTGTGTTTTTTTACTGTAGTACCACCTGACATCATGTGTATGCCTTTGAAATGCATCTTTTTCTTTCCAATGGAAGCGCTCCACCCTGATCTTCAATATAACCAGCATTATGGAAGCGCCAGCTTTTGTTCATTAGCCATACCAGTTTGAAAGCGTCCGGATGTAGTTTGATCTAGAGGTGGTAAACACGCATGCGCCTTGCCCAGTGCTTGGATGGGAGGCTGCCTGATACCCGGATGCTGTAAGCTTTTTTCCTGTACTGTACGCTACCACCTGACCATCAGTGTATGCCTGGGAACTGAATCTTTATCCTTTACATTGTTAGCGACCCACCCGAACTTCAATTTATAACCAGCATTATGGAACGCTACTGTTGATTATGGCGCATACCAGTTTGAAAGCGTCTGATCTTGGAAGTTAAAGACGCAAGGTTCGCCCAGTATACGAGGACTGGTAGACCGCCTTGGTAACATCGAATGCTGTAAGCTTTTATTTATTACTGTTGTACTCATCCTGACATCAGTGTATGCCTTTGAAATGCATCTTTTTTCTTTCCAATGGAAGCGCTCCACCCCGATCTTCAATATATAACCAGCATTATGTAGCGCAGCTTTTGCTTACGGCCATACCAGAGTAAAAGCACCCGATGTAGTTTGATCTAGGAGGTAAACACGCATGCGCTCTGCCTGTGCTTGGATGGGAGGCTGCCTGGGATCCCCGGATGCTGTAAGCTTTTTTCCTGTACTGTAAGTACGCCACCTGACCATCATTGCATGGCTGGGAACTGAATCTTTATCCTTTCCATTGTTAGCGACCCACCCGAACTTCAATTTATAACCAGCATTATGGAACGCTACTGTTGATTATGGCCATACCAGTTTGAAAGCGTCTGATCTTGGAAGTTAAAGACGCAAGGTTCGCCCAGTATACGAGGCTGGTAGACCGCCTTGCAACATCGAATGCTGTAAGCTTTTATTTATTACTGTTGTACTCATCCTGACATCAGTGTATGCCTTTGAAATGCATCTTTTTCTTTCCAATGGAAGCGCTCCACCCGATCTTCAATATATAACCAGCATTATGTAGCGCAGCTTTTGCTTACGGCCATACCAGAGTAAAAGCACCCGATGTAGTTTGATCTAGAGGTAAACACGCATGCGCTCTGCCAGTTCTTGGATGGGAGGCTGCCTGGGATCCCCGGATGCTGTAAGCTTTTTCCTGTACTGTAAGTACGCCACCTGACCATCATTGCATGGCTGGGAACTGAATCTTTATCCTGTACATTGTTAGCGACCCACCCGAACTTCAATTTATAACCAGCATTATGGAACGCTACTGTTGATTATGGCCATACCAGTTTGAAAGCGTCTGATCTTGGAAGTTAAAGACGCAAGGTTCGCCCAGTATACGAGGCTGGTAGACCGCCTTGCAACATCGAATGCTGTAAGCTTTTATTTATTACTGTTGTACTCATCCTGGACATCAGTGTATGCCTTTGAAATGCATCTTTTTTCTTTCCAATGGAAGCGCTCCACCCCGATCTTCAATATATAACCAGCATTATGTAGCGCAGCTTTTGCTTACGGCCATACCAGAGTAAAAGCACCCGATGTAGTTTGATCTAGGAGGTAAAACGCGTGCGCTCTGCCAGTGCTTGGATGGGAGGTGCATGGGATCCCCGGATGCTGTATAAGCTATTTTCCTATACTGTAAGTCAACCCTGACCATCAGTGTATGCCTGGGAACTGCATCTTTATCCTTTCCATTGTTAGCGACCCACCCGAACTTCAATTTATAACCAGCATTATGGAACGCTACTGTTGATTATGGCCATACCAGTTTGAAAGCGTCTGATCTTGGAAGTTAAAGACGCAAGGTTCGCCCAGTATACGAGGCTGGTAGACCGCCTTGCAACATCGAATGCTGTAAGCTTTTATTTATTACTGTTGTACTCATCCTGGACATCAGTGTATGCCTTTGAAATGCATCTTTTTCTTTCCAATGGAAGCGCTCCACCCGATCTTCAATATATAACCAGCATTATGTAGCGCAGCTTTTGCTTACGGCCATACCAGAGTAAAAGCACCCGATGTAGTTTGATCTAGGAGGTAAAACACGCATGCGCTCTGCCAGTTCTTGGATGGGAGGCTGCCTGGGATCCCCGGATGCTGTAAGCTTTTTCCTGTACTGTAAGTACGCCACCTGACCATCATTGCATGGCTGGGAACTGAATCTTTATCCTGTACATTGTTAGCGACCCACCCGAACTTCAATTTATAACCAGCATTATGGAACGCTACTGTTGATTATGGCCATACCAGTTTGAAAGCGTCTGATCTTGGAAGTTAAAGACGCAAGGTTCGCCCAGTATACGAGGCTGGTAGACCGCCTTGCAACATCGAATGCTGTAAGCTTTTATTTATTACTGTTGTACTCATCCTGGACATCAGTGTGTGCCTTTGAAATGCATCTTTTTCTTTCTTGCAACATCGAATGCTGTAAGCTTTTATTTATTACTGTTGTACTCATCCTGGACATCAGTGTATGCCTTTGAAATGCATCTTTTTTCTTTCCAATGGAAGCGCTCCATCCCGATCTTCAATATATAACCAGCATTATGTAGCGCAGCTTTTGCTTACGGCCATACCAGAGTAAAAGCACCCGATGTAGTTTGATCTAGGAGGTAAAACACGCATGCGCTCTGCCAGTTCTTGGATGGGAGGCTGCCTGGGATCCCCGGATGCTGTAAGCTTTTTCCTGTACTGTAAGTACGCCACCTGACCATCATTGCATGGCTGGGAACTGAATCTTTATCCTGTACATTGTTAGCGACCCACCCGAACTTCAATTTATAACCAGCATTATGGAACGCTACTGTTGATTATGGCCATACCAGTTTGAAAGCGTCTGATCTTGGAAGTTAAAGACGCAAGGTTCGCCCAGTATACGAGGCTGGTAGACCGCCTTGCAACATCGAATGCTGTAAGCTTTTATTTATTACTGTTGTACTCATCCTGGACATCAGTGTATGCCTTTGAAATGCATCTTTTTCTTTCCAATGGAAGCGCTCCACCCCGATCTTCAATATATAACCAGCATTATGTAGCGCAGCTTTTGCTTACGGCCATACCAGAGTAAAAGCACCCGATGTAGTTTGATCTAGGAGGTAAAACACGCATGCGCTCTGCCAGTTCTTGGATGGGAGGCTGCCTGGGATCCCCGGATGCTGTAAGCTTTTTTCCTGTACTGTAAGTACGCCACCTGACCATCATTGCATGGCTGGGAACTGAATCTTTATCCTGTACATTGTTAGCGACCCACCCGAACTTCAATTTATAACCAGCATTATGGAACGCTACTGTTGATTATGGCCATACCAGTTTGAAAGCGTCTGATCTTGGAAGTTAAAGACGCAAGGTTCGCCCAGTATACGAGGCTGGTAGACCGCCTTGCAACATCGAATGCTGTAAGCTTTTATTTATTACTGTTGTACTCATCCTGGACATCAGTGTATGCCTTTGAAATGCATCTTTTTTCTTTCCAATGGAAGCGCTCCACCCCGATCTTCAATATATAACCAGCATTATGTAGCGCAGCTTTTGCTTACGGCCATACCAGAGTAAAAGCACCCGATGTAGTTTGATCTAGGAGGTAAAACACGCATGCGCTCTGCCAGTTCTTGGATGGGAGGCTGCCTGGGATCCCCGGATGCTGTAAGCTTTTTCCTGTACTGTAAGTACGCCACCTGACCATCATTGCATGGCTGGGAACTGAATCTTTATCCTGTACATTGTTAGCGACCCACCCGAACTTCAATTTATAACCAGCATTATGGAACGCTACTGTTGATTATGGCCATACCAGTTTGAAAGCGTCTGATCTTGGAAGTTAAAGACGCAAGGTTCGCCCAGTATACGAGGCTGGTAGACCGCCTTGCAACATCGAATGCTGTAAGCTTTTATTTATTACTGTTGTACTCATCCTGGACATCAGTGTATGCCTTTGAAATGCATCTTTTTCTTTCCAATGGAAGCGCTCCACCCGATCTTCAATATATAACCAGCATTATGTAGCGCAGCTTTTGCTTACGGCCATACCAGAGTAAAAGCACCCGATGTAGTTTGATCTAGGAGGTAAAACACGCATGCGCTCTGCCAGTGCTTGGATGGGAGGCTGCCTGGGATCCCCGGATGCTGTAAGCTTTTTTCCTGTACTGTAAGTACGCCACCTGACCATCATTGCATGGCTGGGAACTGAATCTTTATCCTGTACATTGTTAGCGACCCACCCGAACTTCAATTTATAACCAGCATTATGGAACGCTACTGTTGATTATGGCCATACCAGTTTGAAAGCGTCTGATCTTGGAAGTTAAAGACGCAAGGTTCGCCCAGTATACGAGGCTGGTAGACCGCCTTGCAACATCGAATGCTGTAAGCTTTTATTTATTACTGTTGTACTCATCCTGGACATCAGTGTATGCCTTTGAAATGCATCTTTTTTCTTTCCAATGGAAGCGCTCCACCCCGATCTTCAATATATAACCAGCATTATGTAGCGCAGCTTTTGCTTACGGCCATACCAGAGTAAAAGCACCCGATGTAGTTTGATCTAGGAGGTAAAACACGCATGCGCTCTGCCAGTGCTTGGATGGGAGGCTGCCTGGGATCCCCGGATGTTGTAAGCTTGTTTCCTGTACTGTAAGTACGCCACCTGACCATCATTGCATGGCTGGGAACTGAATCTTTATCCTGTCCATTGTTAGCGACCCACCCGAACTTCAATTTATAACCAGCATTATGGAACGCTACTGTTGATTATGGCCATACCAGTTTGAAAGCGTCTGATCTTGGAAGTTAAAGACGCAAGGTTCGCCCAGTATACGAGGCTGGTAGACCGCCTTGCAACATCGAATGCTGTAAGCTTTTATTTATTACTGTTGTACTCATCCTGGACATCAGTGTATGCCTTTGAAATGCATCTTTTTTCTTTCCAATGGAAGCGCTCCACCCGATCTTCAATATATAACCAGCATTATGTAGCGCAGCTTTTGCTTACGGCCATACCAGAGTAAAAGCACCCGATGTAGTTTGATCTAGGAGGTAAAACACGCATGCGCTCTGCCAGTTCTTGGATGGGAGGCTGACTGGGATCCCCGGATGCTGTAAGCTTTTTTCCTGTACTGTAAGTACGCCACCTGACCATCATTGCATGGCTGGGAACTGAATCTTTATCCTGTACATTGTTAGCGACCCACCCGAACTTCAATTTATAACCAGCATTATGGAACGCTACTGTTGATTATGGCCATACCAGTTTGAAAGCGTCTGATCTTGGAAGTTAAAGACGCAAGGTTCGCCAGTATACGAGGCTGGTAGACCGCCTTGCAACATCGAATGCTGTAAGCTTTTATTTATTACTGTTGTACTCATCCTGGACATCAGTGTATGCCTTTGAAATGCATCTTTTTTCTTTCCAATGGAAGCGCTCCATCCCGATCTTCAATATATAACCAGCATTATGTAGCGCAGCTTTTGCTTACGGCCATACCAGAGTAAAAGCACCCGATGTAGTTTGATCTAGGAGGTAAAACACGCATGCGCTCTGCCTGTGCTTGGATGTGAGAGTGCATGGGATCCCCGGATGCTGTAAGCTATTTTCCTATACTGTACTACTCAACCTGACCATCAGCGTATGCCTGGGAACTGCATCTTTATCCTTTCCATTGTTAGCGACCCACCCGAACTTCAATTTATAACCAGCATTATGGAACGCTACTGTTGATTATGGCCATACCAGTTTGAAAGCGTCTGATCTTGGAAGTTAAAGACGCAAGGTTCGCCCAGTATACGAGGCTGGTAGACCGCCTTGCAACATCGAATGCTGTAAGCTTTTATTTATTACTGTTGTACTCATCCTGGACATCAGTGTATGCCTTTGAAATGCATCTTTTTCTTTCCAATGGAAGCGCTCCACCCGATCTTCAATATATAACCAGCATTATGTAGCGCAGCTTTTGCTTACGGCCATACCAGAGTAAAAGCACCCGATGTAGTTTGATCTAGGAGGTAAAACACGCATGCGCTCTGCCAGTTCTTGGATGGGAGGCTGCCTGGGATCCCCGGATGCTGTAAGCTTTTTTCCTGTACTGTAAGTACGCCACCTGACCATCATTGCATGGCTGGGAACTGAATCTTTATCCTGTACATTGTTAGCGACCCACCCGAACTTCAATTTATAACCAGCATTATGGAACGCTACTGTTGATTATGGCCATACCAGTTTGAAAGCGTCTGATCTTGGAAGTTAAAGACGCAAGGTTCGCCAGTATACGAGGCTGGTAGACCGCCTTGCAACATCGAATGCTGTAAGCTTTTATTTATTACTGTTGTACTCATCCTGGACATCAGTGTATGCCTTTGAAATGCATCTTTTTCTTTCCAATGGAAGCGCTCCACCCCGATCTTCAATATATAACCAGCATTATGTAGCGCAGCTTTTGCTTACGGCCATACCAGAGTAAAAGCACCCGATGTAGTTTGATCTAGGAGGTAAAACACGCATGCGCTCTGCCTGTGCTTGGATGTGGAGGCTGCATGGGATCCCCGGATGCTGTAAGCTTTTTCCTGTACTGTACTACGCCACCTGACCATCATTGCATGGCTGGGAACTGAATCTTTATCCTGTACATTGTTAGCGACCCACCCGAACTTCAATTTATAACCAGCATTATGGAACGCTACTGTTGATTATGGCCATACCAGTTTGAAAGCGTCTGATCTTGGAAGTTAAAGACGCAAGGTTCGCCCAGTATACGAGGCTGGTAGACCGCCTTGCAACATCGAATGCTGTAAGCTTTTATTTATTACTGTTGTACTCATCCTGGACATCAGTGTATGCCTTTGAAATGCATCTTTTTCTTTCCAATGGAAGCGCTCCACCCGATCTTCAATATATAACCAGCATTATGTAGCGCAGCTTTTGCTTACGGCCATACCAGAGTAAAAGCACCCGATGTAGTTTGATCTAGGAGGTAAAACACGCATGCGCTCTGCCTGTGCTTGGATGGGAGGCTGCATGGGATCCCCGGATGCTGTAAGCTTTTTCCTATACTGTAAGTACGCCACCTGACCATCATTGCATGGCTGGGAACTGCATCTTTATCCTTTCCATTGTTAGCGACCCACCCGAACTTCAATTTATAACCAGCATTATGGAACGCTACTGTTGATTATGGCCATACCAGTTTGAAAGCGTCTGATCTTGGAAGTTAAAGACGCAAGGTTCGCCAGTATACGAGGCTGGTAGACCGCCTTGCAACATCGAATGCTGTAAGCTTTTATTTATTACTGTTGTACTCATCCTGGACATCAGTGTATGCCTTTGAAATGCATCTTTTTTCTTTCCAATGGAAGCGCTCATCCCGATCTTCAATATATAACCAGCATTATGTAGCGCAGCTTTGCTTACGGCCATACCAGAGTAAAAGCACCCGATGTAGTTTGATCTAAGGTTAAAACACGTATGCGCTGAGGTCTTGGATGGAGAGCCTGGGATGCCCGGATGCTGTAAGCTTTTTCCTGTACTGTAAGTACTCATCCTGACCATCATTGCATGCTTTGGGAACTGAATCTTTTTCCTTTCCATTGTTACGCATGCGCTCTGCCTGTGCTTGATGTGAGAGTGCAGGGAAACCCTGGATGCTGAAGCTATTTTCCTATACTGTACACTAACCTGACATCAGCGATGCCTGGGAAACTGCATCTTTATCCTTCCATTGTTAGCGACCCACCAACTTCAATTTATAACCAGCATTATGGAACGCTACTGTGATTATGGCCATACCAGTTTAAGCGCTATCTGAGTTAAAGACGCAAGGTTCGCTCAGTACGAGGCTGGTAGACCGCTTGCAACATCGAATGCTGTAAGCTTTTATTTATTACTTGACCTCATCCTGACATCAGTGTATGCCTTTGAAATGCATCTTTTTCTTTTCCAATGGAAGCGCCCACCCGATCTTCAATATATAACCAGCATTATGTAGCGCGAGCTTTTGCTTACGCCATACCATGAGTAAAAGAAACAGTAGTTTGATCTAGAGGAAAACCACGCCCTTCCAGTTCTTGATGGGAGGCCCCTTGGATCCCAGGGT
>NW_024380913.1:0-17005 GCF_016835505.1 Polypterus senegalus | reverse complement strand
GCTAATAGACGGCTCGATGGCTGGGAGGCAGAGTGCGTCTCCATCATCATGCTTCCCACGTAATGAGTGCCTGCCCATATAAGGTAAATATTCGCAGGTGAAGGACTGTGCTTAGCATATTCATAAAAAAAATATCTGAATCAAAACTGATGTTAATTATATTTTGTCCATGAATACTTATTAAATAATTCCAAATAGTCTGTTTGCTTCCTTTCATAGCTTTTCCGATGGTTGTGTGCTTCCAGGCATGTATTTTCAGATTAAAGCATTTAACCAATCACATTTCAGCCATCATTTGTTGCCAGGATTGAGGCCTTCACAATCCCTTGTGCAGGCACTCTAACACAGAATAAATGTTGATTAACCTGTTGCTTCAACCAATCAGATTTTGAGTTGGTGTCAGTACGCCCTCAGCAGGCAGCAGCGCCACCGTATTCAGACCATTGATTGGATAGAAGCCGCAGGTTTGACTTTCAGCATTAGCTCGATGGCTATAGAAAGGACTTTTTGATGGAACTGAGGCAACGATAATTCAGACGACAGAGTGATTGAACTGTTTTGAGGAAAGAGAGGAGGATGGATTTTGTTTACAAATATATATATATATATATATATATATATATATATATATATATACACACACACATTATATATACTGTATATACTATAAAAGGCAAAGCCCTCACTGACTGACTGACTGACTCACACTCACTGACCATCACTAATTCTCCAACTTGCCGTAGGTAGAAGGCTGAAATTTGGCAGGCTCATTCCTTACAGCTTACTTACAAAAGTTGGGCAGGTTTCATTTCAAATTTACGCATAATGGTCATAACTAGAAGCTATTTTCTCCATTTACTGTAATGGAGTTGAGCTCGAAAGCCGGGGGCGGAGTTTCGTGACATCATCACGCCTCCCACGTAATACGCAGTACGTAGAAAACCAGGAAGAGCTCCAAAAGCGCTTAAGAAAACATGCATTATATAATTAAGAAGGCAGCAAACAATTAGAAGCGAGCGAGTGACATATAAAACCATATTCAGCGCTCACGTGAACTGACGAGCGCAGACAAAAGCAACAGTTCCAAAGAGTGCTGAACAAAACCAATTACACTGCTACTCTCAAATAGATAAACCACACGCCGGGCGCAATAGTAGAGGCTTCGCTCTAGCGCGACGCCCGAGGTTCGATTCCGAGAGGGATGCACTGAGTATGTACGCATGCTTTTATTCATTTTAGCCTCGCATCCCCTTGGTTTGAGACGATGAAAAATATGCGGTTAACGCAGAAAGACAGATCACCAATTGAAGCTTTATGAATAATGGATACTTTATTCAAGGACAATGATTGTTTTGGTAAAGCCATACTCAGTGTATTCATTAGATGAACGGTAAAAAAGTAAGAGCGAGGGGAGGGTAACTTATTGAGGCACGCAGGCAAAACCACAATAGCACGCTGGCTCGATGTACGTAGTGCTGGCCAACTCGATCTGAATTGCGCGATCACATTCAAAAAATATATCTTTTCAAGTTCTATTTAGTCCATATGTGTCAAACTCAAGGCCCACGGCCACATCCGCCCGTGCGTAATTAAATCCGCCCGCAGATCATTTTATATACTGTATTATTGTTATTAATGGCCCGGGATATGAAGCCTGGTAACACAATAAACTACAGATCCCATAATGCAGCGCTCAGCTGCCTTGCCTAACACTTACCGCTAATCAAGTCTAGCTTATGATGCTGCAAGTTATTGCGCTAGCCCACACGATGCCAAGAGAAAAGGTGATTCTGAACATAGAGCCTTTAAAACCGATGGGAGGCTGAGTATATGTTTACTGACATTGCCGTAAACCCGTGTCTCATTTGTGGAGCTAATGTGGCTGTAATTACAGAATTTAATCTAAGACGGCACTATGAGACAAAACATCAAGATAACCTGAAAGACCTGAATGCAATGCACAAGATACAGAAAGCAGAAGAGTTAAAGAAGAATCTGACACTTCAGCAGACGTTTTACCTCGTGCAAAATCACAAAGTGATTTCAAGTGAAGCTACTTTTATGGGAGACACAAATGCACCAGTGCAACTTGCCCCACTTTCCCTGTTGCCAAGTAATGTTGAACCAAGTCGGCACAACGGTGTTCCCAAATACGCACTTTGCTGATAAACTGAGCGCACTGCGCACTGAGTTCGCACGGCGCTTTGGTGACTTTGAAGAACAAAAAAAGAATTTTGAGTTGTTTCGCAACCCATTTGCCGCCGATGTGGAAACTGCACCTGTGCAGATTCAGATGGAGGTGATTGAGCTGCAGTGTAATGGCACACTGAAGGCAAAGTACGATACTGCACGGCCCGCACAGTTTATTCACTCCATTCCCGCACAAATGCTCCAGCTCCGCTACATGCGGCTCGAACCTTGTGCATGTTTGGTAGCACATATCTGTGTGAGAAGCTCTTCTCAGTCATGAAGACTAACAAAACAGCACACAGGAGTCGCCTCACTGATGAGCACCTGCAGTCCATCCTGAGAATCTCCACAACACAGAACCTCACACCAAACATAAACGAACTTGTTGCCAAAAAAGATGCCAGGCCCAGCTCTGATAAAATGACATATGAGCAAAGACAACTGAATGATTTGATTTGTTATTGCTGAAAAGAACAAATTTTATTTATATTTCCAGGTTTTGTTATGCACCATGTTCATATTTGAATTTGTATAATTTTGACAGGATATATTTTTATGGAGAGCAAAATCTTTGGGATATTTAAAATTTAAGTTTATTTTTATATAAAATTACATAAGAGTAAAGAAATTTGAATGTTTGTTCTTTTAACGTTTACTTTATTTCTAACTTGTATAATTTAGACAGGATATATTTTTATGGAGAGCAAAATATTATAAGTTATTTAAGGTTTGAGTTGATTTATTCCGGATAATATTCTGTCGACTAAATAAAAATTCCTTCTATTTAAAATTTAAATAGAACTTGAACAGAAACGATAGTTCATAATATCCACAGAGTTGCACGTAAGAGCTAGAGTCATCCGTTTTAACAAGCAGCGCATTGCACTGATACATGAAATAGCCTGCCCATTTAATTATTTGTGTATATATGTATATATATATATGTATGTATATATGTGTGTGTGTATATATATGTGTATATATGTATGGATATGTATATAGATATGTTTATATGTGTGTTTGTATATATATTGTATGTATATATATATATATATATATATATGACAGCAACACTCATCACTCACAACAATGACAAAACAATTACATTGACAATCATGTTACGTTATTTTCAAAATGTTTCCTTTTCTTTTTATTACTTTAACACTATCTCCAGCTATGTATTTTTTATAGTATATATATATATATATATATATATATATTGTCACGACGCGCAGTAGGAGGCTGGATTGATCTGAAGCACCTGGAAACCATTCGCCAGGAATGGCGGGTATTAACTTTCTCCCTCTGCTTCCTCATAGAAAGAAAGACCTTCCTGCACCATAGGCCGGATTGACGCAGTGCGAATTCGCCTTCCTCCCATCTTGCCCTGACGCATCCTTCCCATCCTCCCTTGCGGTCCTTCCCGCATCCCTCCACTTCCGCCTCCTCAATGAATGGCCGCGACGCCAGGAGTCGGCGGCGCATTATGAACTGTTTGTTTATATTTGACCAGCTTTTTGTTCGAATTTACAATATACGGGCCGGAAAACCCCAACCCTTGCTACTGTCTCCTCGTCCTTTAAAGTGGCGAGCCGGCAGGATAGAGAGATCCCGAATGACGGAGGGACAGGACTCAACACGGTGCTGCAGGTTATGAATGACCAGCTCCAGGCGCTGCAGCATGCGCAAGCCGCCACCACCCGGAGCTGGAGGCCACGGGCCAGGTTAGTGGAAGCCCAACGGCGAGACGACCGCCAGGAGCCGCCTCCTTGGTTCCGGCGGGCCCTTCGAGGACGCGATGCATACCTGGGCATGTTTGAGAGGACGGCCACCCGAACGAGTGGCAGCGGTCCGAGTGGGCCCATCCTGGCGCCATACCTGAAGGGACCGGCGCATGGGCCTATTATGACCTTCCTGAGGAGGAGGCGCATCACTACCTCCTAGCTCCGAAATACTGGCCCGCCACGGCATTAGCCCGGCCAGCAGGCGCGATCGGCGGAACTGGGTCTTGACCCTGAAAGGCCCGCCGCGCCCAGGCGCTCGAAGTTCTGGGCAAGATGGGCGCTACTGCCAGAGAGTCCCGACGGGCGAAAGTGGTCGAGCGGTGGCCTGTAGAAGGCCTGGTCAACGCTGATGCCCAGTTCCCTCGCCCAGCAGGTCCGGGACACGCTTACCAGAACATGTCGGCCTCCTCGACGCCCTGAGCGCCAGTTGGCGGTCCTCCGACTGGGGGTCAGGAAAAGCCTGCTCGGGGAACCGACAGGGACGGGCGGCCACCCGAGCCCCTCGACGCCGCTGCAGAAGCGCCAGCCAGAGCCAGAGAGAGCCGGGTCCGCCGCTGTTTCAAGTGTGGCGAGACCGGTCACCTGCTGCCAAACTGCCCACATCACATCGCCCGAGCCTATGGACTGCAGCTGGACGCCATCGAGAGGTATTGTACCGCCGCATCCCTTGGAAGTCCGAACACGGGAGTGGGTTGCTAAATGGGCACGCCGTGGTGGCTTTGTTTGATTCCGCAGCAACATTACCATTGTTGCTCGCCGCTTTGTCTTACCGAACAGTGGTTAAAACAACATTTGTTGGTCACCGCTGGCGGGGACTAGGTCATACTGTTCCGCCACTGTTATGTCACCTGGAAGGGGAACCAATCCAAATGACGGTCGCTGTGTTACCTGACCCCTTCCTCAGTGATTTTGGGACAAGACTGGTCTAAAGAATCAGCGGTAAGCCATTGCCAGCCCCGGGCCTCTGGATCTTGTTAGAGGGGAAAGGCACCTCCCGCGGCCTCCACGCCGGCACAGGGCAGGCCTTATGGCGCTGGTGTCTCGGGGACCTTTCGCGTATACGGACCTTGACCCGAAGATTCCGCCGGAGAAGGGACCAGCCAGGAACTCTTCCCGGCCCAGGCCCCAAGATCTCTCGCGCCTGGACCATCAATTTCGGTCCACGCCGGCCTTTAAGAGGGAGCAGTGGAATGATGACTTCGCGCTTTCGAATGCGGTCGTCTGCCTAACAGCTCAACAGCGGACGGATCCACACCGCGAACCCTTCTTGTCCCTGAGAACGATCTGTTGTACCCGAGTGGCTACCCATGAGGGCGAGGCGAAGTTGTTGCTATTCACGACCTTCCGCGGAGATATGCGAGTGGCACATGCTCACCTCCCAGGCGCCCACCTGCAAAAACACTGAGAGGATTAAGCTCCGCTTACTGGCCTGGGATCAATGAGGAGGTCCGGCGGTTCTGTCAATCCTGTCCGGAGTGCCAGACCCGCCTAGATTCCTAGGAGGGACCGTGTCTCTAGTCCCTATTCCCCGTGGACATCCCTTTGAAAGGATAGGGTCGATTTGGTGGGACCCTGGAGCCCTCAACCCGTGGCCACAAGTATATCCTAGTCATGGTGGGACTATGCCACCCGGTACCAGAGGCGTTCCCCGCGCCCGCATACTAAAAGCATCGCACGGGAACTGGTTAATCGCAGCCACGCTGGCATACCAAGGAGGTCCTCACGGACCAGGGTACGCACTTCACTGGATACGTTCAAGGAGGTAGCCAATTACGCAGATAAAGCACCTGAAAGCGCCAGTCTATCACCCGCAAACTGACGGGTTGGTCAACGGTTTAATCAGACGCTAAGCAGATGCTCCGCAAGGTATCAGCGCGGACGGCAGGAACTGGGACCAGCCTCCCCCGTGCTTTTTGCCCACCGGGAGGTACCCCAGGCCCTACTGGCTTCTCCCCATTTGAATGCTAGTACGGCGACAACCCCGGGAATCTCGACATCCTCAAAAGAAGGCTGGGAGGCCGAGGCTCTTCCCTCCTCTAACATTTTGAGCACTGAGCGCAACTGCGCCGACCGACTCACAAAGATCAGGCCCCTCCTAAAAGAGCATCGCGACTCGTGCGCAGCAGCGCAGGCCCGTAGTTACAACCGCAACTCCGCCCCTCAGGAGTTCCGCCGGGGACCCAAGTTATGGTGCCTGCCCACCTCCCACTCGGCACGCTCACTGCAAGGGCCTACGAGGTTAGAGAGAAAGGACTGCCGCTATTTGGTGAAACAGCCCAATCATCGACGGAAAGGAGAGGATCTACTCATGTCAACCTGTTAAAGCCCTGAGAGATAGAGAGAGCCCCCAGCTCCCGAGAGGTCACTCCCTTTCGCAGCACAACTGCCCTTAACCTCGGCTAAGAGCTGACCCCAAGCAGCGCAGGAGTTAGCTCCAAACACCCGAGCCATCCCCGAGGTAGTGAGCGAAATCACCCCGGACCGGCTGATTGAGCACCGACATAGTCACGGAGCCCGGTAATCGTCCGGGAGAGGCCCTACCACCCCGGAGGCAAACGCCAAGAGAGGTTAACTGGAGGTGAAACGTATGTTGGACTATGGACATACATTGAAGAGAGCTCATAGTCCTGGTCCAGCCCTATTGTCCTCGCTCCAAGCCAACGGCTCCTGGAGGTTCTGTAACCACTTTAGACGCCTGAATCAGATCTCAGTTCGATGCTCACCCCATGCCCCGCATTGACGCACCTTCCTTGAGCGGCTGGGTACGCCTCGATATCTGACTACCCTTGACATGACAAAAAGGGTATTGGCAAATTCTTTAACGGCATCCGCAGGAGAAAACGGCCTTTAGCACCCTAGCGGCACTGGCAGTACAAGGTCCTCCCATTTGGGCTGCACGGGCCCGCACCTTCCAACGCCTGGTAGATAGAGTGCTGAAGCCCCACCAGTCCTATAGGCCGCTTACCTGATGACGTTGTCATCTATTCCGCACCTGGGAGGAGCATCTACTGCAGGTCGCAGCTGTCCTCCAACACTGGCTAAAGCCGGCCTCCTGATAAACCCCGGAAGTGTTTTTTGGATTAAAGGAGGCCAAATATTTAGGCTACCTGTGGGACAAGGACAGGTCGCCACAGAGCTCCAAAGTTAAAGACATCTTAGAATGGCCCCGTCCGAGTACCAAGAAACAGGTGCAGGCTTTTGGGGCTTGCGGGTTACTACCCCGGTTTGTCTCGCTCTCGAAGAGCAGCACCCTTGACTGATCCTGACAAAAAAGGGCGCCTCTATACGTGGTGTGGACCGCAAAGCGAACACGCGTTCAGTGACCAAAGAGGCCTCTAACTCCGGCACTCTGTGTTACGGACCCGATTTTGGGCTCCCGCTTATTCTTCCAGACCGACGCCGGACACAGGCCTGGGTGCCGGCTGAGCCAAAGCGCCGATGGTGTCGAGCACCCTGTGATGTACCTTAGCCGAACTGATGGACGAGACCTGTACGCGGCAGTGGAGAGGGAGGCCTGGCCATTAAGTGGCAGTGACCCACTCCGCTACTTACCTGCTGGGTCGCTGACCGCTTGGTGACTGATCACGCTTGCACTTCAGTGGATGTCCCTACACAAAGAGTCGAATCGCTGGGTCACCAGGTGGTTCCTGACTTACAGCCGTATAAGTTCACTGTCACTTATCGGGCGGGCACCCTTCAGGCCAATGCCGATGCCCTCTCGATTCACGACTCGAGTTAGTCCGCTCACCTGACGGTCCTGGGCTAAGGGGATCGTCACGAGCGCTGAGTAGGGAGGTCTGGATTGATTCGATAGCACCTGGGAAACCATTGCCGCCAGGAATGGCGGGATTAACTTTCCTCTGCTTCCTCATAGAAAGAAAGACCTTCCTGCACCATAGGCCTGGATGACCGAAGTGCATAGCATTTCCGCCTTCCTCCGCCTATCTTGCCCTGACGTCATCCTTCCCATCCTCCCTTGCGCGTCCTTCCCGCATCCTCCACTTCCTGCTCCTCCCCAATAATAGGCGTCGACGCCAGGAGTCCAGTGCCAGATTATGAACTGTTTGTTTATAATTTTGACCAGCTTTTTTGTTCGATTACAATATAGGGCGGAAAACCCCAACCTCTAGCATTGTCTCCTCGGTCCTTTACAATATATATATATACACACATACACACACACACACACACACACATATAAAATATATATACATATACACACACACATATATATATATATCATATACATCCACATATATATACATATATATATATATATATTTTCTACATATATATACACATATATATACATATCTACATATATACCTGTATATATTGGGTGGACCTGATTAAAAAATAATCTAATTAATTAGAAGCTTTGTAATTAATTAATCTTGATTAATCGCCAAGTAAATTTGCCCCAAAGCACAAAGGTTTTTTTAATGTAAAGGGTTTTAGTGGGCGATAGAATCAAATAATAGACATGGATATGAAAATTGTAAACTCAAGCTCTTTTAATTTCTGAAAAAAAATGCATTTAAACTGCATTTCAATTCAAAACAGAAACAAAAATATCATCCCTGGCTAAAATTGGGCAGTCTTTTGAAATGAAATTTGCCTCCATCAGTCCTAGCAACCGCTTCTTCAGACTTCCATTTTGTAGCTCTGATGTGCATCAATGTAATCGATGTACCAGGAAATCATGCATTGACAAAAGTTCCCTTTGATTGGAATGCAAAGTGTGATTAAATGCTTATTTTTAACACGCTATGGAGCACATGCATTGAAGCCCCCAGCTGTGCTTGTGCTAAGAAAAGGAAACATTTTAAAATAACATAACATGATTGTCAATGTAACCTTTGTAGGGTCTGTCCCGAGACTTATTAATTGTCATGCAAGCAGAGCCTTACTGGAAATTGGAAGCATTTGAATTGAAATGGGAGATCAGAGAGTATAACGGGATGCGAGGAATACAAACTCTCTCCCCTGAGCAACTGGCAGTAAAAATAGTTGCCTCAATTAGGTTCTTTTGCGGACACGTGACCTGAAGTCTCGTGGCGTAAGGTTTTCAGTAATATTAGTGGTATCCCAACCCTCAAAATTAGATTATGTTCAGTAGTGCCTGGAGGATTCAGAGTGTGGAGAAACCCTAGAGACATGCGTGTATTAATTTGTGGATTTTTCTGTGAGTATTTGGTGGCAGCGCACAAGTTGCTTCCCAAGACCGAGAAGCTGCGAGCTCAGCTCAGAGCGAAATGAAGTGAATGAAATGAGGTCTCTGAATTAAACTTGTATCCCGAAATATCAGTATTAGTAGTGGGCATGACAAATGCCAGCGGCAGCCTGTCTATGAACTTAATTTAAACTTTAGGTTTACACCGTGCTTTGTTTCCGCAGTAGCTGCACTTATGAATATGCTTGTAGCGCCACTCGCCGCTTCTCATTGTTTCGCTGCCTTCTCAATTGTATAATGCATGTTTTCTTCAGCGCTCTTGGAGCTCCTCCTTGTTTTCACGTTTTTCTGTGTTTTGCATTCACAGTCAGTTCACGTGATTACGGGAGGCGTGATGACGCGACACAACTCCGCCTCCTACGGCCATCGCGCTGCAGTCTAATACAGTATATGGACAAAAAATAGGTTCCAGTTATGACAATTACGCGTAGAATTTCGAAATGAAACCTGCCCAACTTTTGTAAGTAAGCTGTAAGGAATGAGCCTACCAAATTTCAGCCTTCTACCTACACGGAAGTTGGAGAATTAGTGATGAGTGAGTGAGTTAGTCAGTGAGTGAGTGAGTGAGTGAGTGAATCAGTGAGGGCTTTGCCTTTTATTAGTATAGATTTCTGCATATCAAGATGGTTTTTATAACCATAAATTAGTTTTTGAGGGGTGGGTTGATTCAGACAGAGCAGTACTGAAGGCCTAGGTGTGAGATGCACGGTCCGCCAATGGACCAGATGATATGTAAATTTAATGAACATTACAACCTGAAAATAAACAAAACTGTAGAGAGGCCCAAGATTAAATTAACGGTAAAAAGTAAAGAGTGAAGTGCGGTGACTTGAGACCATAATAGCACGGGCCTGAGTAGTAGCGTGTTAAGTCAATCTAAAATGCGTGCTCAGATTCGAAAAATATATCTTTTGAAGTTCTATTTGGATATAAGTAGGTTCTATTTAGCTTCATAAGAAATATCTTTAGTAGGAATGTAAGTTGAATTTAGTCTTTACATTTCTATGGTGAAGAAAAATTTATGCAATGATGACTAAATTAACTTACATTCCTACCAAAGATATTTCTGTCAACTAAATAAAAATTACTTATATTTAAAATTTAAATAGAAGTTGAACAGATACTTTATAGTTCATAATGCCCAGCACTTATGTGCACGTAAGAGTGAAGTCATCCGTTTTAACAAGCAGCGATTGCACTGATACGAAATAGACTGCCCATTTAATTATTTAGGAATGGATAGATAAATTAAGATTTTGTACAAATAATGTTTTTCATTTTTCTTCCTCGATGGATTCTGGGCGCCTGCAACAGCTGCTCGCACCCCAAAGAGTATATATATATGTGTGTGTATATGTATGTGTGAATATATGTAGATATGTATATACATATGTACAGTATGTGATGTATGTGTGTGTATATATATATATATGTGTATCTATGTATGTGTATATGATATATGTAGATATCTATATATGTATATGTGTATATGTATATATGTTTATATGTGTGTGTGTATGTATATATATGTACAGTATATATATGTGTGTATGTATGTGTGTGTATATTGTCAGGGATGCTAGGTGACGACCGGCTGGGACAAATCCTGAAGGACCAGAAGAGGGTCTACGCCTGCCCTGGATCACGGGGCCGCCACCCTGGTTGCTTTTGGGTAGAGGGCTTGGAAGCCCAACCCGTAGGGGCCCGTGGTCACCGCTTAGGGGGTGCCCCAATGCCTTGGGAACCCTGGACTCAGCACTTCCACCACACCAGGAAGTGCTGGAGGAAGAGACAGGGACACCCAGAGAGCTTTGAGAACAGCCGGCACTTCCACCACACTGGGGCGTGTGCGGAGATTGCCGGGAGCACCTGGAGCACATCCGGTGCAGATAAAGGGCCCGCCCCTTCATTCGAGGCTGGAGTCGCTCTGGAGGCAGGACAAGGCAGGATAAGACAGAGTAGAGGCGCCCAAGAAAGGTGTTGTTTGGCCAGGACTTTGGGGGTTTGTACATAAGGCTTGTAAATATTGTAAATAAATGTGGTGGTGGAAAAAGAACATGTTCGCCTGTCTGTGTCAAATCCGCCCACAATATGTATGTGTGTAGATATGTATATATGTGGATGTATGTGTGTATGTATGGTATGTATAATATATATATATATATATATATATATATATATATATATATATATACTGTATATATATACTTTGTATATACACTCACCTAAAGGATTATTAGAACACCATACTAATACGGTGTTTGACCCCTTCACCTTCAGAACTGCCTTTAATTCTACGTGGCATTGATTCAACAAGATGCTGAAAGCATTCTTTAGAAATGTTGGCCCATATTGATAGGATAGCATCTGGCAGTTGATGGAGATTTGTGGGATGCACATCCAGGGCACGAAGCTCTGCTCCACCACTATCCCAAAGATGCTCTATTGGGTTGAGATCTGGTGACTGTGGGGCCATTTTAGTTTAGTGAACACATTGTCATGTTCAAGAAACCAATTTGAAATGATTCGAGCTTTGTGACATGGTGCATTATTCTGCTGGAAGTAGCCATCAGAGGATGGGTACATGGTGGTCTGAAGGGATGGACATGGTCAGAAGCAATGCTCAGGTAGCCCGTGGCATTTAAACAATGCCCAATTGGCACTAAGGGGCCTAAAGTGTGCCAGGAAACATCCCCACGCCATTACACCACCACCACCAGCCTGCACAGTGGTAATAAGGCATGATGGATCCATGTTCTCATTCTGTTTTCGCCAAATTCTGACTCTACCATTTGAATGTCTCAACAGAAATCGAGACTCATCAGACCAGGCAACATTTTTCCAGTCTTCAACTGTCCAATTTTTGGTGAGCTTGTCAAATTGAGCCTTTTTTCCTATTTGTAGTGAGATGAGGGTACCAGGTGGGGTCTTCTGCTGTTGTAGCCCATCCCTTCAAGGCTGTCGTGTTGTGGCTTCACAAATGCTTTGCTGCATACCTTGGTTGTAACTTGGGTTATTTCAGTCAAAGTTGCTCTTCTATCAGCTTGAATCAGTCGGCCCATTCTCCTCTGACCTCTAGCATCAACAAGGCATTTTCGCCCACAGGACTGCCACATACTGAAAACTTTTCCTTTTCACACCATTCTTGTAAACCCTAGAAATGATTGTAGCGTGAAAATTCCAGTAACTGAGCAGATTGTGAAATACTCAGACCGCCCATCTGGCACCAACAACCATGCCACGCTCAAAATTGCTTAAATCACCTTTCTTTCCCATTCTGACATTCAGTTTGGAGTTCAGGAGATTGTCTTGACCAGGACCACACCCCTAAATGCATTGAAGCAACTGCTATATGATTGGTTGATTAGATAATTGCATTAATGAGAAATTGAACAGGTGTTCCTAATAATCCTTTAGATGAGTGTATATATATACAGTCTATATATATAGACAGCAACACTCATAACAGTGACAAACAATTACATTGACAATCATGTTACGCTATTTTCAAAATGTTTCCTTCTTTTCATTACTTCTTAACACACTATCTCCGCTGTAAGTGCGGTATTTTGCTAGTAATATTATATAGTGGCAGACACTCAGGACCTGCCCCACCGACGCTTCTGGAACAGGGAAGGACCGGAGAGGGGCAATATATTCCCTGACTCAGAAGGCAGCCCCTTGATTCCATCGGCATGGATACGGAGCTGGGAAGCTCAGCCCTGGGGGTCCATGGTTACCGCCAGGGCACCCGGACATTGTTGAATCCCTGGATGGCAGCACTCCGCCACACCAGGAAGTTCTGCTGAACAGGAACAATGTATGCTTGGTCAAGGGCAGCACTTCCACACACTAGGAAGTGCTGCCAAAAGACCATCATGGAGCACCTGAGCACATCTGGGACGGATAAGGGGCCACCTCACTCCATTCGGGAGCCGGAGTCAGTGGCAGTCGATGGAGCTTGCAAGAGGAGTGGATGGCTGAAGGAAGGAGGAATAAAGGACAGAGCTGTACAGCATGATTTGGGAACTTTGTTTGTACTTGTAAAGCTAAAAGAAAAATAAACGGTGCATGTTTTGGAGATTTGGAGTCCATGTCTGTCTGTGTCGAGGCTGATCTTTCATAAAATATATATATATACACACACACACGGCCAGAAGCTGATCTAAACGCCTGCCCGGACAGGAGAACAATGCAGCACCTGGGGGTTGGAGGAAGTCTCGCCTCCGGTAGGTTAGTAAAGGTGTCCACAGAAGGAAATAAGCCAAAGCTTACTCCTCCGGTCTACATTCTCCAAACCAGATACATGGGTGCTTGGTTCTTTAAGAGATGGCTATATTTCTCCCAACAGAGTGAGAGATGACTTGGAACCACTACATAGTCAATTTGCAATGATCCTGGAAGTAGGCTTTGCACTGCTCTTCTAAAGGGACCTTCAACTATTAGCCAGGTGTGCTTGGAATATAATGGGCCATGGGTCTCCTGGAACATGGAAAGACAAGTCCAGGACAAGTGACAAGAGCTAGTGGTGGCAAAACTGCGGGGGGATATACATGAGTGAGGCTAGTTTTGTTATGTATTGTGGTTAACCCTTTTATTTATCCTATGTTAAATGTTAACCTGCTTAACCTGACAAATCCTTTTTGGATTTGGTAGTATCTGTGTGTTCATTAGGTTTGGGGCTTGTTTGAGAACACCCCTTTAGTTTACAAATATATATACCTGTGCTCATAATGTATTCTGTATTATAATGCAATGCTGAAATGTGATATTTTTTCATGTTGGGTAACATAACATATTCTCAGCCAAACATTCTCAAACTCCCTTAATGTAATTCATTGACACAGGTGAACAGAGCATGCTTTAGCAGTATTTCATGTCAACAACACTAATACAAGATCAATTTAGCAACCAACATTTTAGCTAACACATACATATTTGGGTATGTGGAAAGGAAATCAGAATACCAAAGGGATAAATTCATTCAGATATGAAGACAACATGGCAAACTACTACAGACAATGAATATGCACTAATTACTGCACCACTGTGTTGCTGCTCGTTACAGTATGTTTTTGGTTTGTTAGTCATAATGTATGGTCAATTGCAATTTTATTTATGTATCCTCATTTACCAAGGTACTTCCATTTGATTTGCATATCTTTTAAAGTAAGACTTGACTGATTAACAACAAACTATCAACCTGTTACACAAATCATTACATAAAGCAGAACAAACACTTAACATATTTGATCTGTCTTTAAGAAATACTTACAGAATGTCTGTTGAAAGTGTGCCAGCACTGGGCTTCAGGGCAACATTGTACAAGTGTGTCTTTAGTGCACCACTTACAAGCAAAGAGTAGGCCAATTCAGTATGTTTATTCCAACAATGGCAAATGAGTATCTGTAATGATATGAAACAAATAAGAAGGTATTACTTACATATGCATGCATACACTATATATGGAAAAGTAACTTATTACCAACAGTACATAATGTATTAATTATACATTGTAAAGACAGGATTAAGAATCAGTAGGTGACTAGAGAAAAGACCAACTTATATTATGTTTGGATGCTTTAAGCAATAAATGGAGGGGTTATTTAGAATGTAACTGCTAGGGAACTGAAAACTGCTCCATATCCTGTCAGAGCAGAAAGAAAGTTTGCCAACTTGGACAGCAAGACAATCCCTACTGCTGGGTACAGTGGTTTTTACTGGTTTTATAAGTGCTGTGCTGTTTCCTTTGTCTGATTTATTGTTTGAGCAAAGCTTCATCAATAAAGTTAAGATATGTGCAGTTTTTTATTGATGGCTTCAGTTGCCTTTCAAAGGCCAAGAAAGAAGTAAGGGTGCAAGGAGCAGGCATTCCTGACAAGATACAGCACCATAGTTAGAAAAAGTATCTAATGATTGTTTAAAACATCACACCCATTAATAATAATTAGTTAGGGAAAGTAATCTGGTGAAAAATGGCTTTGTGGTGAGTGGAGACTGCAGTAATCTTGTTACTCAAGTCATTTATTGATGGAACCCTGCACTATTATTATAGTAATAATGGAGATAAAGTTCTTGTTCTGTTGCAAAGTGATGGTATTTGTGGTCCCCAAAAACTTAAATATCTCAATCATGGACACAGCTTGGACAGATTTCAATGGTAGGTGTCTGTGTAAGGCAATCAGCCTTCTACTGTTATTGATGGTGTTGAGTTCTAGATTATTACCCTATGCTAAGGTGGTCTATTCTTGCTCAGTAGCAGAGACCATCACCATTAGTGACTCAATTGTCATAACAGCAAATTTTATAATATTAATGAATTTATAACAAGGGTGGTGTAAAACATAGTCCTAATGAGTAGCTGTCCTGACCTGCTTCCCTTTCAGTTAGAAAGTCACTAATTCATTGGCAGATACTTGGAAGTACTGTGACAACTATTCTAATTTGCATCCTTTAAAGTCATTTTATAACTATAGTGTTGAAGGCAACACTGAAACACAAACAATGTCCTGACAGAAACATCAGAAGAATCTACATTTAAGAGAGAACAATCAGCATAACATATACATCTGTGGAGGAAACTTGAGCACCAAATGAACAGCTGTGGAGACATTGGGAAAACATTTAGGTCACAGATTTATCACTGCAGCACCCTGGCTTTTAGGTAAAAGTTTTTAAATAATTTGATTTTCCTTAAAGCACCTTGTAGCGACTCTGCTGCCAGACCTAATGTAAAACAGTTTTCATACTTATGATGTCAGAAGGTAGCTTTGAACAGTGTGGCTGAAAATATTTCTCTCACCTTTGCTGCATACAAAATTAGCCATATATGTAAATTGCCAAACTGTAGTATCATAATTGTCACCTTTCGGTCACACACTAAAATAACAGCAACAGCAGTGATGCTCACTCAGATGGGAAATGACTGATTATTTACGACTTCTCCATAGTATGGCCTTCATTCTTCAGGGTCTGATTCTTCCTTTCCAGGATCTTCCTGCCAGTTGCTATACCTTCACTGCTTTGACTTTCCCACTTTGCTGACGGATCTGCTATAGTCATGTTTCTGGCTGCCAAAATCAATTTTAAATAATGGCTTCTTTGGCCATAGACCTTAAAGCACTGTGAAAGGTACAGATAAAGTAGATAATTCATGTAACAGGGAACAATTTTCCTCGGAAGAACAGTGGTAAGGACACAGAGAGCCTTTGAGTCCTATTGTATAATAGTAGCTGAAGCGTTCTCTAACACTTTAAAACAAAAGCAACACTCCAGGCTAACTTTCTGGAGAATTGCACTGTATTGAAACATGCTTTTTTGTTCCTCTATATATTACATATTTCTGCTTTTATCAATACACTAACAAGACAAGGGAAAATGTAATTGTTCTTTGCCTTCTTTCATCTACTGGGCTCCTGAAACTGCTTGATACTATTTCCAAATAGGGATTTTTGTGGTCTATTGTTTTTTCCTTGCATTTTATAACATTTTCTAAATTGTACTTCTTTGATGTGGTTTAAATAGCCATAACTGACAAAATGCACACAATAAATAGGCCAGTTATAATTGACTTTAACACTATAGCAGCCTCCATTCCCATCCTTCCATTTTAAACTAAAGACGCACTCAAAGAAAGAACACTAAATTAATCTCTTTTTGTTTTCTTGAAGTAACCCTAGGCTTGTTTACTTTAAATCTCTGAAAAGCGCACAATATAAGACTACATTGTTAATTTAACTTTTGTACATCATAACCAGAAGTTCTGAACCATGAAAAAATTATGGATAGCCCTTATTTG
>NW_024380912.1:0-6395 GCF_016835505.1 Polypterus senegalus | reverse complement strand
GGGGCTCCTTTTATAAGGCACCCAAGGCCCCAGGTGCTTGATGACTCTTTTCCCCGCAGCACTTCCCAGTATGGGGGGCCTGTGACCCTTTGGCTGCACCAAACTCCAACCCCGAAGCCCTGGGGAGTCTGAGGCACATCTGAAACCCAGAGGGGCTGCCATCTAGCATCCTGGGGACATAATGCTCTGGAAACTTGCTGGTGGAGGCATCCTACAATAAAAAACCCTTAAATGGCAGAGCCCAACTGCTTCCTTATCTGAACTTATCATTAGTTACAAACCAGAGTGCAAGTTGAGATCTAATAATAACGGCCCTTTTGATTCTAATGAGTTTAATAAAGTAACAGTGGGATGTCAAGTTTTTTAGTTACAGGACTCCAAAGACTGGGGGAGTGATCATCCTGCTAATAAAAGAGATGCCCTTCAGTCTCTGGCTAGAACTCCAGCACACCCTGACTAGAGCTGCTGATAAGCTGTGCATGCTGTATTTATGTTTTGTTACGCATTTGTGCAGAAATATAAGTAAACAGTATATTTAAACAGTTACTAGCTCTCCATCTTTTATTATGTTTCTCTTCCTGGTATCTGAATGTGGCACTTGGTGCCCACTGTTCTACTGCAGCTGTCTCATGGATATGGAAAAGTCATCTCAGATAAAGGGTGTTGGAATCATCGGATGGAAAGACTTCATCATCTGACTGGATGGCCACTCTTAGACTTCACTATAAAAAAAACAGGAGCAGGTAGGCAGGCGGTTGCTCAACGTCTCCAGGATTGTGACTTTGCTTTGGATTTTTCTCTTTAATGTTTTTTAATCTCCACCATTCCCAAGGGAGCAATAGTACATTGATCACTTAATGCACAGGTATTTTGGTTTCAATTTATGTTTAATCAGTTTCTACATCGTTCTTTTTCTTTTAACAAATCTGTATTTATATGTATACTAGTTCTGTATTTACTAATTGTTCATAGTGCTCTGTGCCTGCACTCAATGAAGAGCACTTTAAAAAAAAACAGTTAATTAGGCACTTGTGCACAGCGCATTTCTTTTCCGCGATGGTCCTCTCAGGGGGATACATGGTGCCGGGATCAGTGGTGGTGGCGCGATCGCCACCCCCAAAGTGGAAAAGACAGCTGAGAATAATGGGGATTAGAACAGATTGTGGATCCCAGAAGAATATGATAATTCTATCCTTATATAGTCTATTAAGAATACAACGAAATGAGGAAACAAAAGGCCAAATTAAAATAATGGGGGTTAGTAGTTTCACACTATTAGCCTATTGTCAGTTATGAAAAGCCGCTGACTCTACCGTACCACTAAACAAACAATATAAAGACCAAGCGCACTCCAAACATGTCAGAGACAAAGTTGTGGAGAAATAGAGATCAGGGTTGAGTTATAAAAAAATATCCCAAAAAATGTATTGAAATTAAGTTCTGTGTGTAGTGAGTGTCTGTCTCAGTTGAGATCATTTACAATTTTTTCAGTTTGGCCTCTTAAAATGCTTATCAGATCGTCTATGTCTGCCCTAAGAACTTAATGTGCTACATGTCTGGTAAACTGCTGGAGCTTTTTTAAATTTAATTTCTCTGACTATTAAACCATGCAGTGAAGCTCAAAGTGATATCAAATGTTTGAATATGTTTAAGAAGTTGAAAGTGAACCAAGTGTTACTTCATACAGTTTCTCAGTATTTCCATATCTTCTTTATATCTCATACCATGACCAAGCCCTAGACAAAAGGATTTTCAAACTGAACACTGTAACTTATCCTCCAGGACGGGGAGTCATCTCCACAGTCGGTTTTTTTTTCATATCACCTTCTTTTTTGCTGTTCAGGTATTGCTGAATGTTATGTCATAGACAAACTATACCTTACCAAAACACCTTTTTATATTTTTTATTTTTTCTGCTTTGTGGTTGTCTCTCGCTGAGCCCCCTGCTTCTCTTTCTTCCTTCATTAGCCAGTTACTTTGAGTCTTTTCATTTGATTTTCAGTTTCTGAGACTGACATGAGAAACATTTGCATTTCATCTGAAAATCTGTTGCTCTATTATGACACCTTAGAATATCTTCTAATTTGTTTTTACAAAATAGAGATAGTATTATTTCTATGAGTCGAGCAAAGAATTTTATTCTTACAAAGGTTTTTAAAATTACAGCACCTAAATATTTGAACTTTATAGGTACGCTTTATACTCCAATTGCCAATTGGGGTCTTTTTAAGTAAACCCAAATTTTTTTCAAAAATACGCACCTATTTGTATCGCATGAACAGAGAGGACATGAGCATGACATCCTAACTGGTAATGACGCCGAAATTCCCAGCAGTCAGCAGCAGCAGTCACACTTTCAACATTCTTATAAATGGCTTTCACAGTGGACACTCTGTGCACATCACTCCACTGCTTCATTATAACAAATGGCTAGGGTTCAAAATGAGGTTGCATTGGTCCCAAACAACAACTGCTGACCGTCCAGGGGTCACCTAACACCAAGTTCCAAATTTTCCCATTTCCCTGTGCCACCCTCTATATATCTAGTTTGCCTTTCAAGACCCTCTCCAGCATTTCCACCTTGTATTTGCACATCCGTAGGCTTTGCACCCAACAACTCCATTTCCTACACCTTCTGCTTCCTTTGTGTTTGATTGAAGTGACTGATCTGGTGTGCCTTTATGTGTGACTTGGGAATGAACTGCAGATCAACAGTTTTATACTTCTGTATTCTCACAGAGCGTAAAAAAAATTCACACAGCTCCCCCAGATTGTTCGAGATTTAAAAGATCACAGGCGGACTGCAAACAAATAACTCTCAGGACAAATCTGTACTCAATGTCCTCATTTTGTGTCAGATATTTTTGCTGATTGTATTTCCCATTTGTTAGTTCTATAGAAAGTGAAGAGAATTCTGCTCAAGTGAATAAGAAATCATATAGACTTTTTTGAAGTTAGTAGAACTATATCAGTACATTTGTAAAATTTTGACTACAGTTGTAAACATGGTGGCATCCCAAACAATGGAGAAAAACTGTTCATTGCAACATATAGTCATTTAAATGGAACATTTAGCATTAATGTTGGATTTCTAGCATTTAAGTATGACATTAAGAAATGTGTTTAATATTTATCATGTCAGTGTGATTTTCATATATTTAAGTTGACTATTTAGCATTTAAGTGCAAAGCTTAGCCATTTCAGGCCCCGATGTTTAGCCATTTAAGCTGGATATTAGCCTTTTAAATTGGACGTTTATCATTTATGTGAAACATTTAGCCATTAAAGGGAAACATTTATCTTTGTGCTTGCATGTTCAGCATTTACATGTGACATTTTACCATGATAAATGGCACATGAATTGGATGGGCATGCTGACCAAAACAGGGGATGGTTCCTCCTACCCAACGGGAGGCTCCTAGCAGGCAGACAAGCATCCAGGCCAGGGGAGAAAAAGTCCACACCCGGAAGAGATGGCCAAAGCAGATGGACAGATAACCCACTGGAAGAATATGTCGCTGGGGACTCTTTTTTCCCCCAGGACACTAGATGGCAGCAGCCCCGGATATCAGTACACCAAGTATGGAACCAGTAGGACATGCTGGGAAATGTAGTCCAGTAGAACAGCCCTGCTGAGGTGTGTGGGTGCGGCAAGACGGTGATGCATGGAGATGTGCTCCCAGTTATGTTGGACTTCTGTATCACTCTGAAGTATTTCCATCAGGCAACAGCCCTATCACTGACAGTACTCTGGACCTGCAATAAAAGAGACTGCACTCCCTTATCCAGGTGAGTCGGAGCTGGGAGGAAGGAAGGCAACACTCAACTGGAGGAGGGCAGTGTGGTGGTGAGAAGAGAGCAGAGGAGATTGTGAGGAGAGGTGAAATTGTGAGAGTAATAACTTGTGCTTTTGCTTTTCTGGAGGTATAGTGTAATAAAAACACAACTTTATGTTCAGGTTTTGGTCTCACAGACGCCCTAGATTACATCGCACCATTTAGGTGTAGCATTTAATTTGATGATTTAACTCCTCAAATGTGACATTTATCATTTAAGTGCACCATTTAGTCGTTTAATTTAGATATTTAGCGTTCAACTAAGATACTGTATATAGCGATTTCAACAGAATATTTAGCATTTAAGTTTAATCTTTTAATCATTTAAGTTTGACATTTAGCCTTTTAAGTGTGACATAAAGCTGTTGAAGTTGATATTTAGTGTTTAATTTGGACATTTAACATTTAAGTGTGACATTTAATCATTTAAGTGGAACATTTAGGGTTTATCTGAGACGTTTTTCTTTTTAGTGGAATGTTTATCATTTACCAGAGACATTTAGCATTTAAAATAGATACATTTTAAATTGGACATTTAGAATATAAGTGCAACATTTATCATTTAAGTGCATCATTTAGCTAATTAAGTGCAACATTTAGCCCAGGGGTTTCAAACTCTGGTCCTCATGGACTGCAGTGGCTGCCGTTTATGATTCTAACCTTTTTCCTAATCAGTTAACCATTTTCACTAGTAATTAAATTATTTTCCCTTTTTTTCATAGCCCTGTTTTAAAGGATTCAGTTTCTCGGAAATGATTCTCTTCTTCATTAAATGGCAGCCAAACAGAAATGAGACCTGAAACAAGCCAAGAGATGAGCAGGTAAATTGGGGCTTCAAACTCCAATCAATTTCACTCTAATTACTTTCTTAATGAGAAGCCCATTCTTGCTTTCAATTAAACTCATTATTTAATTCCATGGCTTGTTGCTTCTCATTCTGCCATAGAAATCATTTCCAAAACTATTGATTTTCTGTTTATTCGAAGAACACCATCAACCTTATTGAGACCTTCACCTGTTTTTATTTTCAGATCTTGTGTGATGGGCACAGGTCAGCTGGTCACGTGGCGGCTTGTTTTGTGTCTCATTATAATTTGTCTGCTAATTAAGGAAAAAGAAACAACAATGGGGCGAGAGTCACGTTAATTAAAATGAAGACAAAAGAAGTTAAATAGCAGCAAAAAACAGTCACTAATTGCAGTCACTTGAAAAAGTTTGGGAAACCCCTCTCATCCCGCATAATCATTGACTCTCCTTTCAACAAAAAAGATAACAGTGGTACGTCTTTCATTTCCTCGGAACATCTGAGTACTGATGATGTTTTCTGAACAAATATTTTTAGTGAACCAGCATTTAGTTGTGTGAAATTAAATCAAATGTCAAAAAATGGCTCTGCAAAAATGTGCGTACCCTTGTAATGTTGATGATTTGAATGCATGTCACTGCTCAATGCTGATTACTTACAACACCAAATTGGTTGGATTAACTCGTTAAGCCTTGAACTTCATAGACAGGAGTGTCCAATCATGAGAAAAGGTATTTAAGGTGGTCAATTGCAAGTTGTGCTTCCCTTTGATTCTCCTCTGAAGAGTGACAGACAGCATGGGATCCTCAAAGCAACTCTCAAAAGATCTGAAAACAAAGATTGTTCAGTATGATGGTTTAGGGAAAGGCTACAAAAAGGCCATCTCAGGGGTTTAAACGGTCAGTTTCAATTGTAAGGAATGGAATCAGGAAATGGATAGTGATGGGCGGAGTGAAGCCTCATGAAGCATCAAAACGTTTGAAGCAATTGTGTCGGAAATCGTATCGAAGCTTCAAAGCATTTGACACTCACCTCTTTAGTGACCCCTCCTGGCCATTTTCATTAACATTACACAAACTCATGATCCACTTCAATGACGTCTGTTATAACTCTTATTGCTTTTATTTTTTCGCTGCTACAGACTGACAACGAAGAAGGGTTTGTCAGCAACTTCTAGTGTCTGATGTCTAAAAAATATATATATATATATATATATATATATATATATAACTAACGCCGACAAGCAGAATGCACTATACGATAGCAAGAGTTAAAATAAGCGCCTCGCATGGATTCAGCTCTTTCAATTAGTATTTACCTTGGCACTGTATCATTATAATCGCTCCTGTTATTAGTATTAGAATTAACCCTCATCTTTTCTTGAGATCACATTTAATAGCCTTAAATGTTTTCCTTGGTTTGACTTAATTAAGGTGGAGTAGACGGAAAATAATGGTTTATCCTTGTACTTTGCCATGATATAGGTAAGCACATTTGAGAAAAAAAGGTGAAATCCTTAAATCAAGTGCTGTTATTATTCCATCAAATATTGAGATATTTCATTTATTAGTACTTTTACAATATTTTTTTGTGAGCAGAAAATACCCGAATCAGCTAAAAATCTAAAAGAAGTCAGGGCAAATTAACTAAGATGGTTGCTTTCAAATTTGAACGTAAGTTAGCCGAAGTTCGATCCCACTTAAAGACTCATCAAAATTAACAATAATAAAAAAGGATCGAATTGAAATCTTATA
>NW_024380911.1:0-51095 GCF_016835505.1 Polypterus senegalus | reverse complement strand
TTCACCTGTGTCCTGAAGGAAATAACCTCTTGTCAAGCTTGGGTCACAAAGTTGCACAGGAGAGCAGAGAAGGTTTTCAGAGGAGTAAAAACTTTATTGCTGTACTGGCAGTTACAAACACAAGTCCCTTTTAGAAGCAGTCTGGCCTCACTGTCAAACGTGACGTCTCGGCCAACCGACTCCTGGTCAAAAGAACGCAAAGTATTCCTCTTCAAGCGGGTACATCGGCTTGGGAGCAGCAACCGGAGCAGAAGGGGTCTGGGGGATAGGGGACAGGAGAGTGAGACATTAGGACGGCCACGGCTCTGTCTTTTAAATGTTCGAAGCCCCACACAAGGAGCACATTGCGCTGCAAGCCTGCAGCTGATCCTGTACAGAGGAGGGGGAAGAGTGTACAAGAGTGTGTTTATTTC
This sequence comes from Polypterus senegalus, assembly GCF_016835505.1. Classification (NCBI taxonomy): domain Eukaryota; kingdom Metazoa; phylum Chordata; class Cladistia; order Polypteriformes; family Polypteridae; genus Polypterus; species Polypterus senegalus. The sequence continues at coordinate 50,682 of NW_024380911.1, read as the reverse complement.
CCATTAAAACATTGTTTAAGAGGGTGTTCCCAAGTGGCAGAGATCACACCCCCACCCTCAGCTTTGTTCACACTTTCGTGAACAAAGCGATCTACTAAACCGGGGCTCAGCTAGCCGAGACCGGACATCAGCATTGACATGTGTAGAGCCAGGATGATGACGGACAATATAATTAAATGGCAGCAAGCTAATGATCCACCTAGTGATCCAAGAGTTTGTATCCTTTTGTCTGTAGAGCCACTGTAGGGGGACATGATCGGTCACCAAGTGAAATTTATGCCCCCACAAATACTAAAAAAGTGATTCCACTGCCCATTTAATCGCCTAGCGTTCTTTCTCAATGGTCGAGTAATTATGCTCCCTGGGAAGCAATTTCCTACTCAAATACATGATGTAATGCACCGCACCATCGAAAACCTGAGACAGGACAGCCCCCAAACCAAACGAACTAGCGTCTGTCTGCAGGATGAACGTCCAAAGAAAGTCAGGATTCCTCAAAACTGGGTATGAAGACAAAACAGCCTTCAAATCACAGGAGGAGCGTACACAATCAATGGACCAGACAACACATCGGTTCTTTCTGCCCTTTGTAAGATCAGTAAGAAGAGCAGCTCTATCCACAAATTAGGGATAAATCTTCTATAATAACCAGTTAGTCCAAGCAAAGCACAAACCTGCCTCTGCATTTCCGGGTGGGATTAAGCAAGCACCTCTCCCACCTTTTTCAATTGTGGCCTAACCAAACCCTTTCCTATAAAATAACCCAAGTAATGAGTCTCTGACATACCCAGTTTACATTTCTTAGGGTTAGTTGTCAACCCAACCTACCTCAAGCTGTCAAGTACAGCCTGAAGGCACACCAAATGGAACTGTCAATCGTTACTGAAAATGACGACATCATCTAGATACATTATGGAATATTTGGAATGGGGGCACAAAATCTGATCCATCCTACACTGGAAAGTTAGAGGCGCGCCATGTAGACCAAATGAAGAGTCTAGTAAATTCGAATAACCCGTCAGAGGTGGCAACTGCTGTTTTACCGCAACTGGAATTTTCAAGAAGCACCTTCCAGTACCCCTTCGTAAGATCAAGCATAGACATATACGATGCCTGAACCAGTTTTTCTAGTAATTCAACAAAATGGGGCACAAGTTAAGTGTCAAATTTGGAAACCTTATTTAAGCGTCTAAAATCAATACAGAACCCAATCGAACCATCTGGTTTTAGTACAAGAATGATCAGGCTACGCCAATCACTCTTACTTTCGCAAATAGCACCTAATTCGAGCATCTGTCTGACTTCAGCACGCACTACATTCTTCATTACCTCTGGAAACCAATATAGGAACACCTGCACCTTAACACCAGTGTTCCGCAAGTTCAGTGAGGCCCGGCAGCCATTTTGGCTGAGCTGTTACATTTGACGGCTGTTTCCTGTGAGGCCAGACCGCTTCTGAAAGGGACTTGTGTTTGTAACTGCCAGTACAGCAATAAAGTTTTTACTCCTCAAAAAACCCTTTCTGCTCTCCTGTGCAACTTTGTGACCCAAGCTTGACAAGTAGTACCAGGAGTGTGATATTGCACAGATGAATTCTCAGAACATTCCCCTTCCAGCAGACCCAGGGGATCTGCTACCTCTTCCCATTGTCCCTCTCAGGGACATGCTTGTGAAGATGCCTACGGGCGATACGGAGAGCGAGACATTAGGACAGACGCGGCTAGGTTTTTAATAGTTTGAAGCTCCGCGCAAGGAGCACATCATGCAGCAAGCCTCCGTCCAGCTACTTCCACACAGAGGAGAGGGAAAGAGTGTGCAAAAGTGTGTTTAGTTCCCATTAAAACACTGTTTAAGAGGGAAATTCTGAACAGCGGCGATGTTGCCAAGCGACAGTGGTCACACTCTGAAAAGGATTTAAGGGTTTATGTTCACACAAGATTTGCATCATCTAAGTAATGTGCAGAAGCTATTAAAAAGTCAAATAAATTAGGTTATATTATAAAAAACTAGGTTAGGCTATTTTAGCTTAGACTATTTCATAGAAACTGTTGAATATAAATCAAGGGACACTATGCTTATATTATATAATGCACTTGCAAATCCTATCTGGAGTACCGTGCACTGTTCTGGTCACCACACTACAAGAAGGACATAGCAGCACCTGAGGCTGCACACAGGAGAGTAACCATGTCTATCCCATAGTTTAAAGATATATCCGACTCCAAACAGAATTAAACCTGTTTAGTCTTGACATGAGTCTAGTGTGGAGACCAAATCCAGGTCTTCAGAGTTCTGAAAGGCATTGATAAAGCAGATCCAGCCGAATTCTTTCAGTTTAGTGGTGAATCAACACTCAATCCAACACACAGGAGGCACAGTGGTAGCGCTTCTGCCTCGGAATAAGGAGATCATGAGTTCACTTTCCAGGTCTTCCATGCATGGATAGCACTTTTTGAGTAGTGAAACAAGCACTACATAAATGTAAAGAATTATTATTATTATTATTACTATTAAAGACACCAGTGGAAGTTACAGGGAAGTATATTTAGGACTGAATCTGGAACAAACTACTAAGTCATGGAGCTAAACAGAAACCTTGAAATCCATTAAAAAGTGTCTGGATGAGATATTAGAACTGCTTAGCTATTAGCTACACAAACAAACAAGCTTGATGGACTGAATGGTCTCCTCACATTTGTCAGAGTTCATGTTCTTTTCTGGAGCACCATAATCTCATTTAGTATAAGATATCGATAAGCAGAAGTAAATCCCAGCAAGACATGGTGTCAGTTCAACAGGAACTATACAGAGCACTAACACATATAAAAAACACATAAGGACTTCCATCAATGCAGGCTTTCAAAGAAAAGAAACAATTTACGCACAACAGATTAACAAAAAATCCAGACAAAAAAAAAGCAAAACACACGCATGCTCCCAATATGCACAATGTATAGTAAAACCTATTCTAAAGGAAAGGCCTGCAACAAGATCAACATCATTTTTCACGGTAACATTTTACCTTCTTTTCTCAGGCACTTTAGAAAATGTTATTTTCAGATTCCTAACAAGACTTGATTAATTGCAGGCATGGGCCTTAAAGACACTTTTCCCTGCATTCGCTCTCCATTTGGGAGAAAACACTTCATCATGCAACTACTGCTTAAACTCATCAGTACTCAAAAGCAAAACCTGATTACACAGGCACAACGCTTCCTAATTAACCTCAAGTGCTCCTTTACTTCTTTTTTTGAATGCATTGATGTCGACTTGCTTTCAAAGGTGATTCCTCACTGACTTTTTAATCTGCTTCACAGCTTTCTTTAAACAAAGCTGGTTACAAATACTGTAACCTTGGCTGAACCACAGATTGCACATATGACAGGCCATTTTTTAAGATTTTTTTTTCTCAATGACACAAATGTATGTTTTTCAAACCATAATTGTGAAATTATTACCTATTTTGAATTATTAACGGTGTCGATCAGTAATTAGTGTGTCATGTTATGCCAAATAAACAACAAACTGACGACATGGAAATTGAAATAATGTGGTTAAATCATGTGGAAGTGGGGCACACACACTGGAGCCGACACTAAATGAAAAATTGAACCAATAAATTAGAGCAGGTATTACATCAGAGGTGAAAGCTGATCTGCAGCGGCTTGGACGCCAAATTAAGAAAAGCGCACACCTGCAATAAGCGAGGAGGCACAGGTGCAATGAGGACACCTCAGATCTTTAATTTTCCTTTCTGTTCATAACAGCTGGAATTTTCACTCAAGCCGGCATGCTATTTGTTTTGCTCAGTTAACACCTGCTATGGATTAGAGATTCAGGAATTCTGAAGCATTTTCTTGTTAAAAGCTGGCCATCTGTGCTCAGTATACAGTTAATATATAGATTTTGCCAACAATTGAAAAGGGTACAACTTGTTGCATTTTGTACTTGAGTACAAAAACATGAACTACAGACTAATGGATAAAAAATACATTTACAGTAAGTACCTTAAGGATATGTTCATAAATACTAAGGAAGTTGATATTAAAAATTGTTATATTGAAACAGAAAAGAAAAACACAACATACAGTGCAGTGGAGTACTAGAGAATTTTACTCTGGCATCAGACTAAAATAACATTTCCTTGTGGTCATGGTCCTGCGGTATATAGAAGGAGATTCTACTATATAAACCACGTTATTATATTACATGCATCATATGGTCAAAAGTATGTGGACCCAACCAAAATTACTGAGTTCAGGTGTTTCAGCTGCACCCATAAACTCAAGCACACAGCCATGCAATCTCCACTGATGAACACTGGCTGTAGAATGAGGTGTACTGAAGAGCTAGTGACTTAATCATGGCACTGTCAGAGGATGCCACCTTTGTCACTAGTCAGTATGTGAAACGCCTGCTGTGCTAGATCTGACATTTTGAAGCTGAAGTATCTAGGACCAACAACAGCTCAGACATGAAGTTATTGACCTTACAAAGTCATAGAGCTGAAGTGCATTGTGTGTAAAAATAAGCATCACTCACAACAGTGTTCCAAGTTGTCTCTGAAAGAATAATCTGCATAAGAACTCTGTGCCACAAAGTGGGTTTCTATGGAAGAGAAGCACAAGCCAATGATCATGTTGCTCAATGCTAGACACCGGCTTGGGTGGTGTAAATCGAGCCACCATTGGACTCTGGAGCATTGGAAACATGTTCTCTGGAGTGACAACTCACACTTTGTGATCTGGTAGTCTGGTAGGCTAATCTGGGTTTGGTGGATGCCAGGAGAACACAACCTTCTGGACTGCATAGTGCCTACTATAAAGTTTTGTAGAGATGGAATAATGGTAGAGTGCTGTTTTCCATGTCGGGGCTAACTCCATTTGGTTCTAGTGAAGGGTGACTTTAATGATACAGCACACAAAGACATTTTAAAAAATGTGTGCTCCAGCTTTGCGACAATAGTTTGGAGAAGACCATGCTGTTCCAATATGACTGCACAAAGTCCATAAAGACATGATTTGACGAGTGTGCTGTGGAGTAACTCTGAGTGGCCTGCAGAGAGCCCTGACCTCAACTCTACTAAACACTTTTGGGATGAATACGAATGCTGAATGCAAGCTGGGTCTTCTCATCAAACATTAGTACTTGATCTCACAAATGTTATTTTGGCTGAATGGGCACATATTCCTACAAACACAATCTAGTGGGAAGTCTTCCCAGAAGAATGGTGGCTGCTACAGCTGCAAAGGAGGGTCGGCTCCATATTAACATCCAGGGTTTTAGAATGGAATGTGCAGCAACTTCATACAGATGTGATGGTTAGGTGTCAACAAATTCTTGGCCACCGTCACACACATACCCATTGAGAACAGCCTAAAGGCTCTGGTGGTGGTAATTACTCGCCAATCTGCAGGCCGGCACTGTATTCTAAGGCTTCTTCTCTTCCCATCCCTCTATAGACTGGATGACTAACAACCTCACCAAATCTGACATCACTTCTAGTGTCCATCCACCTGGACCTGCTTCTTCCTGGCTGGCCTGTATTTAATCAGAAGAGTTGCCATCTTGGAGCGTCTAGTCTCAGACTCTCATCTGCACACGTTAAAGTAGTAAATGACTTGTGGGAAAAAGCAGACAGAGGCTGTTTATCTGTTCTCATCCTCCTAGATCTGAGTGCCACATTTGATACCATTGATCACAATATTGGGGCTCTCTAGTAATGTCATAAATTTGTTTGAGTCTTACTTAACAGGTAGAAAATTCTTTGTTAGTTGTGGTAATCATACTTCAAAGACGCAGGATATTCTATATGGTGTTCCACAAGTATCTGTCCTGGGCCCACTGCTCTTTTTGATCTACATGATTCCATTAGCTCAGATTATCTCAAGGTATAACGTGAACTACCACAACTATGCTGACAACACACAGCTGTATTTATCAATAGCGCCTGATGAACGCGACTCTCTTGGTTCACTGACCCAATGTCTTACTTGTGTTTCTGAGTGGACGAGTAGTAATTTTCTCAAACTAAATAAGGAGAAAACAGAAATCTTAGTGATTGACAAAACTGGATATAATGAGGATATTACAAATAAACTTGATCCATTAGGCTTAAAAGTCAAGACGGGGTAAAGAATTTAGAGGTAATTATTGACTCTGACCTAAATTTTAAATAGTATATTAATCCGATCACTGGGACTGCATTTTTTAAATTAAGAAATATAGCAAAGGTTAGTTGCCTAATAACTTTGCAAGATGTTGAAAAAAATAGATCATGCTTTTGTTTTTAGTCAACTAGATTACTGTAAAGCACTCCTCTCAGGACCACCCAAAGAAGACATCAATCGATTATAATGAGTGCAGAATGCAGCAATCTTAACTAGGAAAAGAAAATCTAAACACATTTCTCCAGTTTTGATGTCACTACACTGGTTATTTGTGCCATTTAGAATTGACTTTAAAATACTGCTAATAGTTTACAAAGCCTTAAATAATCCAAGAGCTAAACTTAAAAGAAGTGGTGAGGCAGCCATCTGCACTTATGCACCTAAAATCTGGAATAGTTTATCAACGGAAACTCGCCAGGCTAATAAGGCAGAGCATTTTAAAACAAATGCTAAAAATACATTATGTTAATTTGGCTTTCTCATACCTTCATTTTAGTGTAACCCTGATATTCTGTAAATAAATTTAATTATCATTTTATCATGGCTCCACAATCCGTACTAACCCCTACTTTCTCTGCTGTTCTTTTTCCAGTTTTCTGTGGTGACGCCACTACCACCCGATCAAAGCACCTTGCAGTCCTTACATTGATAAATCGAAGGTGAAAGGTCCACATGACCATCATCATCTTATTCTTCCACATGAAGCCTAAAAACCATGAGGACTGATTGAGATCATTTATGTCAGGTAGTGCCCAGTGGGGCCTGGGTGGTCTCGTGGCCTCAGAACCCCCACAGATTTTGTTTTTTTTCTTCAGCCCTCTGGGTTTTTGTTTTTTTTCCTGTCCTCCTGGCCATCGAACCTTACTTTATTCTTTGTAACTTAGTATTGCCTAATCTTAGTTTTCTTTCTTCATGCTATATAAATAAATGTTGTTGTTATTACAGAGATGTTCTTTTTTTGCTAAAAAACCATTTAATTTTTTGCATTCACAATATACAGCACCATGTTAACGTCCTCAACCTTTATCTTGTTTTTGTCCTCTTTTACACCATATACTGAATATAAATATATTTAATAATAATAATAATACAGTAAATACACATTGTTATGCACATGCACTTCATGAGTGTCTTATGGGGACTGATACATTGGGACACAACAGTTTTGGAAAGAAAGGGTTACATCATTTATAACAACAATATCATTCTTGTTCCCCAAAGACTGATCTGGTCTCATCTGAACCATTCCTACAACCAGTGCTACAGGAAGTCAGCATCACTCGACCACCAGTGATCACAAAGAACACTACTTAATAACGCTGTTATACAAGACACGCTATGCACCGACAACGCTTACCTCAAAACCCAAAAGTTTTTACTAACATGGCTTAGCCAGCTGGGACCCCAAACCCTTCTAATTTTCCTTTGTGTTTTACTACAATTTATATACAATATATAAATATATATGAATGAAAGGGAGAGAAATTTAAATTCATGTAAGAATACACTAAATATATATATATATATATATCTACTGTCCAAAAAATGAATTTACTCAAAGGCTTGCTGCCAGCCAGACATAGTGGCAAATACAATGGAGTATAAAAGGCAAGAATTTTCTTGTGTTTTTCCCATTGCATTGGATGGACTTAACACGCATTCTCTGAGGGCAGGCACAGGTAGGACTCCAAACTTAAGTTTTCTTTTGGTGAGGTATTTAGACTACATTTCTGTGTTATTGAAATAAAAGCAGACTGACTGCATGCCAGTTTTTCAAAGGACCCTTGTTCAGCCACTTTTACTTGCATCGTAATAGTCCAGCGTCTCACTACTCACCAGTCTGTTTTCATCAAACACTTCAAAGAGAAGCCGATGATTGTGTGGATTTACCTGTAAGAGATAAAAAGTAAATTAGCACTGCATTCATTTGTGTACTCCTTCCCCGACACAAAAATCAAAACAGCATTGGAAAATAATGGCACCATATGATTTGTGATTGTCTAGCGGCAGAGTGTAGGGAGTTGGCTTCGACCAGATCATTCAACCTGCCTATACTGGAGAATTTATTTGATTTATCTTTATATGCACATCAGTAACATTAAATATTTACTTGCAAGCCAACCCTCATACAAAGAAAGACAAAAAGTTTGATGAAAAAGAAATGAAAGGTCCAACTTTCAACAGACCTATAATAAACGACGCCATGTACAAATTTAGTGAAAAGCAAAATGCAAGTCTTGGAGGAAGTCAAGAGGTGGTGGTCACAAATTTTATCTGTTTAAAAGAGTGGAGGTACTAGCCAGAGAGCAGGAAATAAAATGAAAAAGTGTGTGTGGTGAAGGTACGGTGGTGCTTTTTAGGGCAGTGGCTTGGATATTTTCTTTTACCGATCCCGGACTTGTGCTTTACAGTTCCCTTTTATGGAGATGTTTGGACTGTTCCTAAGCTTTTATTGTGTACGTTAGGCCACCACACTGACTCACCATAAGCTGGACCTTCCAGATAAGATGCATTTTTTTAAAATTTTTATTAATTTTATTGCAATCATTTTATACAAATCAATCAATTTTTACAAAAGGTAGGATTAAGAACAAGTCGACCCCCACCCCTGAGAGAGAGAGAGCATGGCCAACAGATTAAAACTTAAGGCTTGTAAACATAACTAAATTGATGAGTTTGATAAGTCAACATAGATGAATGTAGAAGAAAAAGAGATACGGAAATAATTGCTTCCTCTGTGCTTTAAGAGCTTATTCTAAAATATTACTGATTAGATCCTGCCATGTTTTGAAAAAAATCTGTACCGATCCTCTAACTGAGTATTTGATTTTTTCCAATTTCAAATAGTATAGAACATCGGTGTTCCACTGACTTAAAAAGTGGAGAGTTAGGATTCTTCCAGTTTAGCAAAATCAGTCTGCTTGCCAAAAGTGTAGTGAAAGCAATCACAGTTTGTTTGTCCTTCTGCACTTTAAACTCATCTGGAAGAACACCAAACACAGCTGTTAATGGGTTAGGAGGGATTGTGAGACCAAGGCTATCTGAAAGGTAATTAAAAATTTTGGTCCAGAATGACGTTAATTTGGTGCAGGCCCAGAACATGTGACCCAGTGAGGCTTAAGATACATTTATACAACAATCAATTAACACCAGACAGATGAGCTCCATTGAACTACAGATGTGACATCTAAAACCAGCTGGCTGCACCGTCATATTAAAGGGATCAATTTTATTTTATTTTGGTAATAATTTAGATCACACTGCGCTGTTTTCACTTTAAACTTTTGTTGATAAGTGCCAAAAAAGGCAAATTAAACCCACTGTGATTTAATGTTGTATAACAATAAAATGTGAAATTCATATTACAACAACTTTTATTTATATAGCACATTTTCATACAAAAAGTAGCTCAAAGTGCTTTACATACTGAAAAAAATAAAAAATAAAAGAAAAAATAAGACAACATTAGTTAACATAGGATAAGAATAAGGTCCGATGGCCAGGGTGGACAGAAAAAAACCTCCAGACAGCTGGAGAAAAAAAATAAAATCTGCAGGGGTTCCAAGCCACGGGACTGCCCAGTCCCTCTGGGCATATTAGAGAAGACACCAAAATAAATTTACACACACACAGTCATAGATATTGATAGATCTACAGGAAGATGGCAGGAACCATCAAGTGCCATACTGACTACAGTTACAGAATGAAATGTACAGTAGATGTGAGTGCATGGACTGAAGACTCTTCTTTCACACTAATATTCCAATCTGGCTGGAAAATCACCCACTTTTGTACTCCAGAGCTTACATTTAGTTTTATATTACATTTTATGAAAACAGATTGACTTGAGTTACAGAAGCAATAAGAACCTGCTGTGCAGGCTTCAAATGCACCGATGCTGTCCAAATGTCTATGGGGATGTGCTTCATAAATAAACACACAGCAGAGTTCAAACAAAAAAAAGGAAACCTTCCAATACAAAGTGAACTTGTACAGTATATGCAAGTGAAAAACATGTGCTACAAAAGTCAGGATACACCTGAACCTGGAGTGCAAGTGTGAAAGTACTCAACAAATAACTTGGCCTTGTCAAACTCACTTAATAAAATCCCACCAGCATCAGACACGAGTTTCGACTCACTAGAGAATTCAAAGGGAAAGTGAGGCTTGAAGCAAAGCAGGAGGCACAGGTTTAGATGGTGCAAAATGCACTTGTGCAGTGCACTAGGTGGGCTACCCAGTTGGGGGGGGGGGGATAGGGTGATCCTTTATTTGCTTCAGTAATCGATACTCAAGTCAAACTTTTAGTGCTGATCCAACACTAACATACATCTATATCTCTATCTATCTATACATATATACCACCTCTCTCTCCATCTATCTATCCATCTATACAAGGGTGGGCAAATGTAGGTTTACAGGTATTTGTATGGAAAAAGTCATGCTCGTTGTGATTATTACAACAGCTTTATTAACTTTATTGACTCAAAGGAATGTCAAAATAGCACCATGCACTTTGGCACAATTTCTTAAGTGTTCAATTTGCCAGCCTTAAACCTACTTCTGCCCACCCTTGAAATATCTTATATATAAACATCTATGTGTGGAAGTGTGTGTGTTTGTCTGTCTGGCCCGGAAGTGCAAGGCAGCCGAGAAATGCAAAAGTGTGAAGCACAAAGAAAGTGGCACTGTCGCCAAAGTGAAACCACCGCTAACTGACAATGGAGGCGAGTACATCGACAAAACGAAAACTCCAAGGAGAGAAAAACTTGCTTAGCTGCTAATAAAAAATTACGCCAGAACATTGGCAAAACGAAACCGACGAGGAGCCGCTAATACACAGCCGATGCGATTGATTGATTGAAGTGCCAGAATTCATGGTTTCTAGGAGCCCCAGCTTTTTACAGCATGGGCTTAAATAGCTAGTATATATATTTTGTGGCTACGGTGCACATAGCACCACCCTAAACCCCAGACACATCTACAGTACACACACACACAGAGTCCCACATTCAAATACAATGTTTTTATTCACAATAACATGTACCTTTTACAGGGTTCCCTACCCAGTGTTATAGCAATTCTCACACAACGCAGTACAGGCCAGTAATACTGCCAGTTTTCTCCTTTTCTCCTTCCATTTTCCTCCACTTCTCCCACTGGAGTTTTGTCCATCTCCACTCCCATCTCTGACTCCCTGAGCCAAGTGGAGGCCTGTCTTTTAACTCCAGAACCGGGAGTTTTTCCAATGCTTAATATACAGTATTATCTTCAGGAAGAACTTTTGGGTCAGGAAAGAACACAACGGTCAGTGGATCATGAGCTCCCCCTGGTGGCCTCCACAGAACTTGACAAGGCAGGCCCATGAGACCACAACTTCCATGCTGCTCAGCAGGCCACCCAGTCTACACTGAGACACTTTGCCCATAGCAGGCAGTCACCCACTGTGCAGTACTCCCTGGTTCCAAAGTCCATCCCAAGTGTTACTCAGTGACTGTAAAGATGCCAGCCCCAATGTAGATACTGTAATGTCCTTCCACATCTAGTTCCTGGCACAAACAGGAGATACTGTCACTCCTTCCTTACCTGCCCAGGAGGCCTTGCAAATGGAAGGTCAGAGAAGTAGGGTACACATATACACATATATATACACATATACACATATATATATATATATATATACACACACACACATATATATACACACACACATATATATATACACACATATATATATATATATATATACACATACATATATATATACATATACACATAATTATATATACATATATATATACACAGTAATCCCTCGCTATATCGCTGACGTTCATGCTTCACTCTATCATGGATTTTAAATGTAAGCATATCTAAATATATATCACGGATTTTACGCTGGTTCGAATTTCTGCGGACAATGGGTCTTTAATTTATGGTACATGCTTCCTCAGTTTGTTTGCCCAGTTGATTTCATACAAGGGGCGCTATTGGCGGATGGCTTAGAAGCTACCCAATCAGAGCATGTATTACATATTAACTAAAACTCCTCAATACTATAAGATATGCCTCCTGCGCGGTGCTCGATTGTTTGCTTGTCTCTGCCTCTATCTCACCCTCTCTGACATTCTCTGCGCCTGACGGAGGGGCTGTGAGCAGAGGTGCTGTTTGCACAGAAGCTGTTTGCCTAGTGAATACGGACGCACCTCTAAGAAATGCCGCTTTATCGCGGTGCTTCCAAAAGCACACTTATTGATTTTTTGATTGTTTGCTTTAATCTCGCTCTCTCTGATGTTCTCTGCGCTTGACGGAGGAGATGTGAGCAGAAGGGCTGTTTACACAGTGGTTGTTTGCTTAGAAGATACTGACGCTCCTCTAAAAAATGCTGCAGCAAACTTAAAAGCACACGTATTGATTTTTTGATTGTTTGCTTTTCTTTGCGAGCGCTCTCTCTCTCTCTCTGAAATTCTCTGCTCCTTATGCAGACACTCCTTTGAAGAAAAGATATATTTGCATTCTTATAATTGTGAGAAAGAACTGTTATCTCTGTCTTGTCATGGAGCACAGTTTAAACTTTTGACTAAAGGGTGTTATTTCATGTCTAGAGGGCTCTAATAATGTTAACAGTGTGGGAGAGTTTATAAGGGCTTAAAATATATAAAAATAACTATACTATATACTATAACTATATATGGTTTCTACTTCGCGGATTTTCATCTATCGCGGGGAGTTCTGGAACGCAACCCCCACGATTAAGGAGGGTTTACTGTACACATAAATATATATATATATAGTCACGCTTGGGTCACAGATTTGCACAGAGACACAGGAGGTCGTAGAAACAAGAAGGATTTTTATTCAAACACCGCAAACACATGAGCTTAAACGTGCTCCATGACAAGTCAGAGATGACAGTTCCGCTAGGAGCAGAGAGAGAGATATAAGCAAACAATCAATTCCAAAACTGACAGGCGCTGCGCAAGGCTTATAAGTCGGCGGAGTACCGCACGAGGCTTGTATTACGCGTTATAGTGCAAGGATAAGGAGCAATGTGAGGGTAGTCAGTGTTTCAGGGTTTGTGGTTTTCCCAGGGGCGTCCGTATCTATTTGGGGTGCGATCAGCCCTCCAGCTCACAATATACATATATACATATATATATATATATATATATATATATATATATATACATATATATATATATATATACATACATATATATATATATATATATACATACACATATATATATATATATACATACACATATATATATATATATATATATATATATATATAAATAAACATATCCATCCATCCATTATCCAACCTGCTATATCCTAACTACAGGGTCACGGGGTCTGCTGGAGCCAATCCCAGCCAACAAGGGGGGGAAGGCAGAAAACAAACCCCAGGCACACACACACACACAGTACCGACCAAACAATACAAAGAGTATACAACACGTCTTTCGCCCTAAGTGGGGCTCATCAGCTGTAAGCACCTTTGCTTCCCCTTACGGGAATCGAGCCCCAGACATGTCTTGTACTCTTTGTATTGTTTGAAAGGTACTGTGTAACATATCTATGATCTGCTTTTCACAACTGAGACAAACTGGCAGATGTTTGCTGACCAGTCGACCAACCACAAGCATTACCCAGTGTGTGTATATATATATATATATATATATATATATATATAAAAATGAAGGTGAAAAACCATGCAGACATGGCAACAACCCAGGACACTGAATCTTTTAAGGCAACCACACTGACCGCTGCATTATTCCTCTCCCACCACACCAAGCTAATAATCAAACAATATTTTTTCCAAGTGGGTGTCATAAATCTAAGAAAGTGAGGACCAGCTTGAGGCAGTGTCAACTTAGAAAAAATGAATGCAGAAAATGATGATGCATGTCTGCCTGAATTTATTGTTAGGAGATTCAATAAACAAAAGGGGATTTGCAGAAATCCAAATATATTTATCAGCAGTCAACGGGATGAAATAAATCATACTTATACCATTACACTATATTTCACTTACAATCTACACAATTCTTCACAATGTAAACTATAGACTAATTGGGGCCAGTGCCAGCTTAGAGGCACAATGCTTTCAACCAGTAATGTTGCTTAGTTTTTAAAGGAAAAATAACTGAAAAGACAATGAAGAACAAAAGGCATCCTTTTCTAAGCCCACCAAGAGAAACTTGTGTTATTTTCTTTTTAATTTCATGACTCTGCATTCCAGTCTTTTTTTTTCTGAGAAATAAAAAAAGTGGTAACATAAACTGTTATTTTGGAAAGAATAAAAAAATCCTACAAAATCACTTTTAACTGGCACAGCAGAGGAGAGTCTGGTAAGTTGCTTCTCAAATAATTGCGGTCACAGCACACTTATTTCCTTTCTTTATTTGGATGGCAATGTCCCGTCAAGTTCTTGTACTGCTTTTCTGGCTTTGAAATAGCAAGCTTAGTTAAAAGCTGTCATCCTGTGTTTATAAAATATCGTCTCAACAAAAGCTTTCAACAGAGAGCAACTAAATGAGGCGAAAAGACACTGAAGCGTGTGATATAGAAAACAGCACAGACAATTTAGCGGGACGTTTGACTAGTGACAGGTGTTGGGAAGCTTGGTGTGAACCAATTTTTAATAGCAAATTGTAATTTGTGGATTGGAGAGTGGTGGTTTTTCAAACTTGTACCACTGAGATAAAACAGCCAGAAGGTAAAAAGCAAATGCATTCTTGTTATATTCAGAATAGCCACATTGCACAATGCAATCACTAAAGAACTGAATATGCAACCACCTAGTCAAAGGGTTCAAACCCACACTCATGTTCACTGTGGGGTCTTGAGAAACCCATTAACCTGCATAAGCTTCTAAATTGCACAACAATACACTGATGAGCCAAAACATTATAAGCATCTGCCTAATCTTCTGTTGCTCCTCTGTGTGCCACCAAAACAGCTCCAACCTGCCAAGGCATGAAGTCTACGAGATCTGTGAAGGGGTCTTACAGCATGTAGCACGAGGACATAACAGCAGATCCTCCTGTATGTTGTGATTGGATGTGTTGTTCCAACACACCCCACAGATGCTTGATTGGACTGGGATCCAAACAATGCTGTTCATGGGACTCCATAGCCATTGACTAGTCAGAGTACCCATGCAAACTCCTACTTCATCATTGAAAGCCCCTGCACTGGACATATGAGAGTTGGAACTGGACCTTGGATAAATGGAAGAAGGTCACCTCGTTCAACGTTTGGAATTTTCTGCAGTATCATGTTACTGACCGAGTATGTGTGTGTCATTTACCAGGGTAAGAGATTGTACCAGGATGTACTGTTATTTGAGATATCGGAGGCCAGTGCAACACCCCAAACTCTTCAACATATTCCTCACACCATTCCCACACAATTTGTCCAGCATGGTAGGGGTAAGGTGCATTATCATCCAGTAAGATGCCATTTCCATTAGCGAATACCTTCGTCTTAAAGGGGTGTACCTGGTCATCAGCAATGTTTAGATAAATATACACATTTAAATTAATGTCTTCATGAATGCCCAGATCCAGGGTTTAACCAAAGAACTCTGCTTAAAGCATCATACTCCATCTACCAGCTTGTTTTCTTCCCACAGTACATACAGTCTGGTGCAATCTCTTTCCCTGGTAAATAACACACATGTACACGGGTGTCAACATGATACAACAGAAAATGCTTCATGTTGAACCAGGTTACCTTCTTCCATTGATCCCAGGTCCAGTTCTAGCACCTTCAAGCCCAATGGAGGCACTTCTGATGGTGGAAAGGGGTTAGTGCCTGGTCCCATGCATAGCAATGCTTCATGCACGATGTGTTGAGACACATTACTCCCAAAAACATCATTATCTGTGATTTGTACCACCATAGCCCTTCTTTTGTTTTGTACTAGACAGGATAGCCTCTGGTTGACCTCTTGCATTGATGAGTCCCGGCCATCTAATACTTGGTTTGTGGCTTTTCCCTCCTCATAACACTGTTGGTAGGTGATCACCATGGCTGAACATGAACATATCAAAAGCCTTACTCTGACCTGACTATCTGCCCATAACAATTTGTCCCTCATCAAAGTCACTCAGGTCTTTACAACAGCCCACATCTTCTGTATTTAACACATCAACTATAGGTGTCTAATGTCATATTGACGTCTAATATACAGAACTAGACATTAAGCCCGTTACAATCACAGTAGTGCAGAAACATTAGTAGGAACAGTCTGCCTAAAGTAAAATAATAATAAAAATAAAATAGAAAAGTATATGACAACACAGTAAGTATAATTGATATTGTCTTAGTGTAAAACTTATACTGTAACAATATGTAAGACACAATATCTGAAGAAGATATTTAGGTAAAATGTTTGTATTTCTTTACCTCATGATATTTTCCTATACAATTTCATTATAGACAACATTTCTTGTGAATATTCTGTCTGAGTTTGGCAACAGTTTGCCTTGTTCAGGACCATCTACAACCTTGACAACAACATCTGGAAAACTTCTAACTCTTGATAATGCAACATATAACTGACCGTGGCTGAATACGGGTTCTGGCAAGTAAATGGCATCTATTTGTAAGGTTTGCTCTTCTGAGTCTTTCTCTTTTAGCGTTTTTCTGATGGTCATTTTCTTTTTTTTTCAATCGATCCATTTGCTCGTATTTTTCTTTGTCTTTCAGCCTTTCTTTTGTTGATGTTTACTTGTTGAACTGACCGTTCTTCTCTTACAGTAATACTGGCTTGTAAGTGGCTGTAATATGTGTCACTGTATTGTGTGTCTTTATTTTTCTCTCGTAGTAATACTGATTTGTATTTCCGTAAAATGCCTGTACTGGCTTTGATGTCCGTAATATGACTTTAATCTTCTGTCACAACATTGGGCAATCAGCAGAGTGTCCCCAGCAACTGATTTAATGTGTGGCGTGTAGCCGATAATCGTGCTCTTGGCGTCTCCCCAGCAAGTACTGTTTAGTTCCCCAGCAAGTATTTTAATCTGTGCTGGCATGCAGCTGATTATTGTATGTATGGCGTCTCCCCAAAAACGGATTTTATGTGCGCGGCCGCGACTACCCAATCAGCACTCTCTCCAGCAATGTTGTCCTTTATTTCTTATCATGCACGGCTATGGCAAGGCCATTCACTGTGTGCCCAGTTTCCAGTGTGTGTGCGTCCACGGTGCCGTGCGCATGGGCGGGGCACGGTGCGATGTGATGCGATGCGATGCGATGTGACGCGCGGCCCGCACATGCGCACTTCACCAGAAGACACACACACCCGGACACCTGGACGCACACAGGGGTTTTATTAAAGAGGATATCTCACCTTGATAGACTGTCAGTGTCATTCTCTTCATATGAGAGGGGTCATAATGTTTTTGCCCTCCAGTCTATTAACACTCTTACACATTAGTTAATCCCTATTGTAGTGCTTTATGTGCTATATTTTTACAAACAAATTCCTTGTGCATTCCAAACACAACCATGTGCTTCTAAAATAAAACATCTACTTACAAACTGTACGTGTTATTTGGGAAAAAGTACACACGTAAAAGAAAGAGAAATTGGTAGACACAGATTAACCCTCATGTAAAGGTAACATGAATCCCAAAGTTCATTTGCTCAATCAATGAGGTCTGCATAAAAAGGCAATGGCGTGGGCATCAAGTTAACCAATCAAAGGACCAACAACGTTTAAGAGACCCCTTGCTTTGTAGAGTAGCATCACTATTATCACTGCTTACCAGCAAGGGCAATATTCCATGGTAATCGGGGAAGGGATCCCGTTAGTGCTCCATTACTGGCCAAAATGGCAATTTTACTTTAGTACTATGGCAAATTCAACAGATTATGGATTTAATCTCGATTTTCTGACACTCATCAGCAGAAGAAAAACGTTTTAATATCAAATTCAAAACAGAGTGTTCTAAATTAATGACAAATATAAAATACAAAAAAATTATCACGCAAGTATTCATCCCTTTTAATAAAACACATCTAAACTGTCACTGGCACCTCTACTGGTATTAGAAGTCAGATATTCAGTTCAGCGGCTGTCACCCGTCTGTTTCAGATGATTGTGGTCTAAATGCACCGTATCTGGGAAGTCCAACTTGCGATCAGTCAATATGGTGGACCAAGTTACACAATGAAAACAAACAAGCACTCCAAACAACTCTGGGAGAAGGTGACAGATTGGAATTCTAGTGTGAAAGAAGAGTCTTCAGTCCATTCATTCACATCCACATTTCATTTTGTAACTGGAGTCACTATCGCACTTGGTGATTCCTGCCATGTCTGTCTGAAGTTCCATCCTGTTGATCGATCAATGTCTACGACTGCGGGTGTGCAATTTATTTTGGTATCTTCTCTAATATGAATTATCTTTTGAATGTCAGTATGGTTGGTACAAAAGGCCCTATATGTGTGGCCTATAAAAAGTATTCAACCCCTTGGGAGTTTTCAAATTTTATTGTTATACAACACTCAATCACCATGGATTTAATTTGGCTATTTTGACACCGATCAACAGGAAAAGACCCTTTCATTTTAAAGGTCTGCAAAGTAATCCAAATGAATTGCCAGTACAAAACACATTTTTTCTGGAGGCCTCAGAGAGCTCTTAAGATCTGGGCAAGGATTTACTACAACAAAGAGCAAACCAAACTAAGTGTCTACCAGTTCAGACAAGATCCTCTCTAATGATGTTGTAATCATTTGCAGTTGACTCTAATTTTAGGTATTTGAGGTTGTGATTAATGTCAGTGTACTTACTTTTTCCACACATGAAATTTGTATTTAGGTTAACTTAAATTATACAATGAACTACAACATGTAAATGGTGCCTGATTTCTGTTATATTATATCACCTTAATCTATAGCATCTGCTTAAATGAAGATCAAATGATATGTCCACGTAAAAACACTTACTAGAGGGTACTCGTCTGTTCACATGGTTAGTTCCTGCCTTGTGCCGACATAGATAAAGAGGGCACACAAAGGAGGAATGGATCTGAATGCATGCAGTATATTAGTAAAACCAGATAGATGGAAGTATACAAGTCTGAATGAGAGCCGTTTTACATTCATTGCCAAATCATACTAAACGTTACATTTAAAAACCACTTATTGGAAAAAAGTATAAAGGAATATACCTGTATTATTCTTTTGCCATAGCTTCCTAACTCACTTAACACATGAAGCTCTTGAACTGAATATTGTAGATCTGGAGCTGCTCTCAAAGCTTTCCTCTTAATATGTCCTATTGTACATCAAAATTACTCTGGAGTTGATTTATTCCAATTTCCTAATGGTGTACAATTTTCCACCACAGTACCTGACACAATGACATAACAAAATATGGGGTTAAAGGCTAATTTAACAGGCTACCACCTGCCGTGTTGCCGTTTTGTTAAGAATGTTATTAAGTATGATTCTTAATCAATTGTCAAGCAGTAAGAAGAGAGCTAACAAAAGCCAAACGCACAGATTAGGCTAACAAGTGAAAATTTGAAAGGCCTCCATTGATCTGCAGGAGTTTTATTCACAGCTTCTGCCTCCAGAAACCATCTAATTAAACACTGCCTGCTGTGTAAATAATAAATTATACTGTAAGACGACCAATTTCAGATGAGGAAATACTTTTAAATCAAATCTTTCTAAATTCAGTTGCATTTAAACTATCAAAGAACAAAATTTAAACGAGTAGTCACCAGAAGACTACAATTAATACTATATATACAGTATGTGTATCAAGCCTGGGAGAGGCAGCATCCCTTCAGCTGAAGCTTCATCTTGTTTAGTTTACTGTTCATGGAGCACATACAGTAGTTTTTGCCATGAAGGAGGCAATCAGCTATTCACTAAAAACAGGATAAAGGCGCACAATTCTAAAGAATAAAAATGATTGATTCACACAGGTGGCAGAACAGAAACTTTAGCCAATTTTGGCAGCTGACATAGGACCCTTTGGTCTCTCAATGACAGCTCATTATCTTGCTTTAGCCTAACCTCAATAGAGTTGTCGATTCTGGGCTTACTATTGTATGTAAGGGGGATTTCTAGTGCTCTGGGTGGCCATCCCATGCTTAAACATTGCCTGTGCGGAGAGTTCATCTTTGAATGGTACACGATTTTTTCTTCCGAAATCCTCAGAGACTTCTGTGTCATTGAAGGTGGGCATACGTGCCCTGTGATGGACTGGCATGGTGTACACCAGCAGTCCCCAACCACCAGGCTGTGGATCATTTGGTACCGGGCTGCACAAAAAAAAGAATAAACAACATCCATCCATCCATTTTCCAACCCACTGAATCCGAACACAGGGTCACGGGGGTCTGCTGGAGCCAATCCCAGCCAACACAGGGCACAAGGCAGGAACCAATCAACCCACTGCAGGACACACACAAACACACCCACACACCAAGCACACACTAGGGCCAATTTTAGAATTGCCAATCCACCTAATTGGTATGTCTTTGGACTGTGGGAGGAAACCGGAGCGCCCGGAGGAAACCCACGCAGACACGGGGAGAACATGCAAACTCCACACAGGGAGGACCCGGGAAGCGAACCCGGGTCTCCTAACTACGAGGCAGCAGCGCTAGAATAAACAACATTTTATTTTTATTTTATTTCATTTTATTGACTATTGGAGTCGGCAGGGTGTTTTATTTTGAAAAATGACCGGATCATCTCTGTAGAACAGTGATTATGATCTGTTGTTTATGGACCTAGACAGCCACTGTAGTTAAGGAAGTAGGAAGGGCGGTATCAAGTAAAGTTTAGACGTGCGAGCAGATTGATTTGTTTGTGGTGTACAACAAACTCTTGATCACTTTCAGTAAGTCATTCAACAATCTCCCCATCACTTCCGTCTGTGTCTCTTTCCCCCACTTGCCTCTGTTACAGTTTTTATGCCTGATAACTTAAGCCCACAATGTAACACGACCTAAAATGAGTGAAAGAAAAACAACATTGCTGGGGATCAACACAAATGCACTGAAAACCCTGCCGCTTATATTTCCAACATTCTATCTTTGTGAAGCAGGGTTTTCTGCAGTGACAGCAACCAAAATTAAATTACAGAGTAGACTGGACATGAAGAACACACTTCAGGTGACACTGCCTGAGGTGGGACGTGTGGCAGGGAAAACAAACTCAGGGCTCCCACCGATTCTGTGTCATTGTGAGTTGTATTTATTATGCTTTACTATGCAAGCATGACGGCCAGTCCGTGGAAAATTGTTTTACATGAAACCGGTCCGAGGTGCAAAAAGGGTTGGAGACCACTGGTATACACTTTGTTTCCTGCCTTGAGTTAAGTGACTTTAAGAACAGATGCATCTATAAATGTATTAGTGGTGCTCTTACTAGCCCCATGTCTTGAAAGCTTGTCTGCACTATTACAGTAAGTTCAGCCAGCCCATGGGAGACAACTTCAAAGTGTTCAGAAGAAATAAGCTCAGCAGAGACTTCCATACATGTAGTCCAGTGGTTCTCAAACTCAGCCTCCTAGGGACCAAACGTGGCTATTGGTTTTTGTTCCAACCAGTTAAGTTTTTAAGTGGACTGCTAGCCTTACTGAGAAAGCTGATATCTCCCAGATTCTTGTTTGGTGGTCAATGTAGAAATCACATTAGAATGTGCCAAGTATTTTAAGATGTGGACAAATTTGTTGGTCCCCATTCAGCTCATTGAAAATGTGCTGTATGCCTCCTGAAAAGTGATTACACGAAAACCAGTTGTCCCATGTATAAAGTAAAGCAAAGAAAGTGCGAAAGGAAATCAAGTATCGGTTATTCTACAAAGATATTCTAAAATGGCCAGAACATGTTTGTCGATACTTCCAGAAAATATCATAAATAATTAGATCAGCATGATTTTTCAAACTAGCTGTTTTCCTTAATTAATATCACACATGTCTCTAAACGTGCAATCAGTTGTTCAGCCAATTTCAGTGAAGAAGTTAAAATT
Organism: Polypterus senegalus; assembly: GCF_016835505.1. Classification (NCBI taxonomy): domain Eukaryota; kingdom Metazoa; phylum Chordata; class Cladistia; order Polypteriformes; family Polypteridae; genus Polypterus; species Polypterus senegalus. Next base: position 28,498 of record NW_024380911.1, on the reverse strand, counting down.
GACATCACTGTTTATCCAACACTGAACATGGACAAGAGAAAGCAAAAGAGAGAGTTGTCTGAGGACATCAGAAAGAAAATGATAGACAAGCATGTTAAATGCAAAGATCATCTCCAAGCTGCTTGATGTTCCTGTGACAACAGTTGCACATTTTATTAAGGTCCATGGGACTGAAGCCAACCTCCCTGACATGGCCACAACAGGAAAATCAACCCCCCCAGAATGGCCAGAAGGATCGTCAGAATGGTAGACAAAAATCCAAGGACAGCTTCCAAAAAGACACAAGCTGAACTCCAAGGTCAAAGTCCATCAGTGTCTGATTGCACTATCCATCATGTTTTGAGTGACAGTTGGCTCAATGGGAGAAGAACCAGGAGAGGCTAGACATAAGAAAACAGAGCGGAATTTACTAAAATACATATTGACAAGATACAATGGTTCTGGGAAAATGTTCCTTGGCCAGATGAGACAAAACTGGAGCTTTTTGGCAAGTCACATCCGCTCCCTCAGTCCACAGACAAAAAAATGAAGCTTTCAACGAACAGAACAGCATATCTACTGTGAAACATGGAAGAGGCTCAGTTCTGTTTTGGGGCTGCTTTGCTGCATGGGGTGCCTCGAGTCTGTGCAGGAAACAATGAAACCTCCAGGCTATCAAGATATTCTGGAGTGAAATGTACAGCCCATTGTCAAGAAGTTCTGTCTCAGTGGCACGTCATGGATCCTTTAACAGGATAAACACAGCTAAAAGCACACACAAAAGGCTACAAACAAAACACCGGGCTCTTCTCTTCTGAAGTGGCCTTCTATGAGCCCTGATTTGAATTCTATTGAACGCTTATGGAAAGAACTGAAAGATGCAGTCTGGAGGAGGCCCCCTTCAAACCGGACACAGCTAGAGTGGGCCAAACTACCTGCGGACAGGTGCAGACATCTCGTTGAGAGCTCCAGGAACTGCTTTTTTGCAGTGATTGCCTCTAAAGATTATGCAACCAAATATTAGGTTAAGGGTCCCATCACTTCTGTCCATGCCATTTTCATGTGGGTTATTATTTGAAATAGTCTGATGAATCAGAAGTCAAAGGCCAAGTCAATGCAAATTACAAAATAATGGGTGCCAATTACTTCTGTCAGTTTCACATTATTTCAGAGACAACTGTGGATTCTTCTTTCTCCATGGAGGGGTACCAACAAATGTGTCCAAGTCTCTATGTATGTAAATCTTGGCACCTTATAACTAACTCCTACTAAATCAGCATGCAGCCTTGGGGTAATGATCAATGACCAGCTTCAGTGTCCTTCACTGATTACAATGTAACTGTACAATAGGGAATGCAGTGCAACTTCTCCTTTGGGCATTGGTCCTGTCACGACTGGGCAACCGTAACTCTCTACTGGCTGGAGTACCTGCGTGCACTACCAAGTCATGGCAGAGGATTCACAACACAGTGGCACGTCTCATATTCAACGAGCCTGGTGTGGGTGCATGTCAGTCCTCTTTGAGCAGCATGCATTATGATCCAATCCTTGAGGCAACTCTTCAGGCAAGATAGAAGGGACCTGAGCTGCCTTGAAAGCTCGCATATTGTAATCTTTTTAGTTAGCGAATAAAAGGTGTCATTTTGCTTGACTTCTCATTACATCCATAATGGCTAACACAGTACAACACCCTAGTACTTCACTCCGGCATGGTACATAAATAAGCTAAATCAGACAGACAGGCTTCTCTTTTGTTTACGAGATCCAAAACACCCGTATTCCTTCATTTTTCATCACCGCATTCTAAGCATTAAATTTCCGGGTGACCATTCATTGGTTGTCAGTTCTCATGTATGCAGTGCCATCCCTACAACGAAGGACAAAATCAAACCGGTTTCATTTTCTTGGAGTGAGTTGCAGATTAGTTTGAGTGAATATCTCAAACTACTGCCTCAAACTCTTGAAGATTATGTAAAATTAAAATAGATGGAAAAGTCGCATAATGTGACATGGCCTTAAGGGCCTCCTTTTCAAAATATACAGTGCATCAGACTTGATATTTATGTCATCATTTAGAAATAAATGCAAGTTATAATTCAAATACAATATCCAGTACCGGATAAGTTTAGAGAATTGGAAATGAAATAATTTAAATACTCACTCTGAAATAGAATTCTTCATTCCACTTTGGATTAAGGGTCTGAAAAAATAAACAGTTAACAATTAGAAGGAGTAAATTAACATTAAGCTTCTTACTTTATTTCATCAAGCATATCCTCATTTAAAGCAACTTCAAATAATCTACCTGCAGACAACGGGTTTATGAGGATTACTTATTGTCTTCAACTAATTACATTAGAATGACAAAAAGCAGCCATTAATTTCATTTTTCTAATCAGATTTATTTACATTGTGAAGTACACTGCACAGAGATAAAGCGTTCCAAGTCGCAGTAGACGGATGTCAATTTGCATGTAGCACAATACACAGCACGGTAATAACAAGCAGCTTTTTGACCTCGGAGAACTGTAGCCAAACAGAAAATAAATGCAAAAAAGTAAGAGCACTGCAATTAATCTCAGCCAGTGCACTGACAATTCAAAATAGACAGGGAAAAGGACAAATATAGACAAAAGGTTAGCAATAAGGACCAATTATCTCAGCCCCAAACTTTACAATCGCGGTTACAGCAGGATGGATTCATTTGTACACGTTACGCGACCTCAAGGAACACTCAACTTACCTAGAAAAATACAGAATAGTACTTACTGTGCATTAAAATAAACAGAAGATAAACAACTCTCTTTACATTCTTGAGCAACCTGAAAATAATGATTTATAAAACAGCAGAAGTAAAAGCCAATCCGATAATGTTAAAATCTACATAAGTATTCAATTAAGTGGAATAAAATATACATTTCATACACTTACATAGGTGAAAGTATAATCTTTTACCCCCGTAAACTAAGATTTATAGGACTTTCTTAGCTATATTTGCTCATTGGTCAGTTAGAAACACAGTGTCTGTGCTTGGAAGACAGACAGTTTGACGGGCAAATGACTATTATGGTGGTCTAGAGTGTCTCAACATACAACCATATAAACATTACCTACAACAACATGGCCTTTTTTTGAGCAATATCAATTTTTCACTTTATTTCTCTGTGAACTGTCTTTGCTTTGAATTTTACGAATAGTTGGTAAAATTGTGGTGGCTCTGTTCCTAAGGCTGTGCGCTGGTGTCTAGAAGGTTTAAGTCCCATTACTTCCAGAAGAGATCATACTAAGCTGGGCCCTTAACCTGTAAAATCGATCCAGGGACACTGTACAGTGGCTGTGCTCTGAAGCTCAAAAGACATGCAAAAATAATAAAGTATAAAAAAAAACTTTGGAAAAAAAAGATATTTAAACTGTGGAATCTTATTTTGTTTGGTACGTAATACACTGAAACATTTAATGAAGCTGCAGAACTTCTGGAAATTCTGGATAAATGTAGTTACACTGGCAAATAAAGTACAACAATTAGGTTGACGGAGTAGTCTAAACATGCCCATTGTGAGTGGGTTTGGGAGGATATGTAAATGTGCCTTGCAGTGGGCCAGTGCCTCCCTAAAGGAATGAAAAATCAAAACAAAGATCTCCTTAATAACTTTTTGGTTTCTCCTAGACAACAAAGAGGTCAGAAAGAAAATGGGTGACATTTTTTGTTTGTCTCACGCTTCTCAGATATTTCTACTGAGAAAAAAAATATACCCCTCGAGTTTCAGCAGAGATCTCAGCAAAGTCACACAGTGGGTTCAGAGATTCCAAAAAGTGGCTTGACGTTTTTTTTTTGGCTATGTGGAAGTACAGTAATCTCTTCTTGATCGCAGAGGTTGCGTTCCAGAAACCCCCGCGATAGGTGAAAATCCGCGAAGTAGAGACCATATGTTTGTATGGTTATTTTTATATATTTTAAGCTCTTAGAAACTCTCCCACACTGTTTATAAATATTTATTGCAGTTAATCCGCTCCAGACAGATAAATGAATTTCTACAAAGTAGGATTTTTTATTTATAAATCGAATATTTTCGCAGTTAGAGCATTGAAAACCTGTTTTACGACCTTCTAAATACGTTTTTTAACATTATTAGAGCCCTCTAGACATGAAATAACACCCTTTAGTCAAAAGTTTAAACTGTGCTCCATGACAAGACAGAGATGACAGTTCTTTCTCACAATTAAAAGAATGCAAACATATCTTCCTCTTCAAGGTGCGCGTCAGGAGCAGAGAATGCAAGCACCGCGATAAAGCTGCCGTAATGAAGGGATCAATGTGAAGGTAGCCTTTCAGCATTTTTCAGAGGAGCGTCCGTATCCTCTGTGCAAACAGCCCCTCTGCTCACACCCCCTCCGTCAGGAGCAGAGAATGTCAGAGAGAGTGAGAGAGACAGAGAAAAGCAAACAATGAAAAATCAATACGGGGTGTTAAAGCTTTTAAGTGTGCGAAGCACCGCGCAGGAAGCATGTCGTATATCATTGAGGAGTTTTATTTAATACGTAATACGTGCTCTGATTGGGTAGCTTCTCAGCCATCCGCCAATAGCGTCCCTTGTATGAAATCAACTGGGCAAACAAACTGAGGAAGCATGTACCATACACTAAAAGACCCATTGTCCGCAGAAATCCGCGAACCAGCGAAAAATTTGTGATATATATTTAGATATGCTTACATTTAAAATCCGTGATGGAGTGAAGCCGCGAACGTCGAAGCACGATATAGCGAGGGATCACTGTATTTACATTGTGTGCCCAGTAATATATGGTGAAATATACGGACGGTTGTTTGAGGGAATTAAACACATTACTACAATTACAATACTGTCATCCTTGCTTCTGATAACAATTTTAGTTGTTCTAATTTATATTGCTGTGCTTCAATTAGATCACACTCATTCGAGACGAAAAGGCAGGTAGTGTGGCACAGTGGTCAAGACTTTGGGCTTCAAACCCTGAAGTTGTGGGTTCAAATCCCACTGCTGACACCACGTGGCTACAAGCAAGTCACTACATCTGCCTGTGATCCAACTGGAAAAAAACAAAAGAAATGTAACCAATCGTTTCTCAAACATTGTAAATCACCTTGGGAAGAGGCATCAGTCCCATTAACAGGTAAAAAGTATGAAGTCGTGAAAGAGATTACAACAAGACTAGAAAAAACACCTCACAAAATGTGCTTTTTCAAACCAAATTCTCAATCCTGTTACCTCAGTTGCATCTTACATCTTTTTTTTTGTCTAAAAAAGGAATTCAACGAGAAACATCTGAAGTAAAGTTGATTCTTAAATGAAACATAAATGAGAATCTCTTTGAAGTCTCATGAGACATCACAGATCAACCTTTAACCAGTAAAATTTCCCTATGGGCCATCCATAGTTGGTTCCTACCATGCACCCTGTGCTACAGAGATGGTTAGCAGACTCGTACACAAGGAACTGGTATGTAAGAAAAAAACTGGATAGAAACAACAGCTTCTAGTATGGAAATGAAGCTTACACACACAAACCAAAAAAGGAACCATTATGAAGGGCATACAAGTTTGCATTTTGCTTTCCTTTATCACATGCCAGCAGCTTACTGGAAAAAAAAATTGGAAATGATGGTGTTTATGCTGACAGAAAGGTGGGTCAAGGTAATATGGAATAAAATCCACTCAAGTCTAACATCAAAGATAGTATAAAGAAGGAACTTTAGTTGAACTAAAATAACATAACAAAGTAAGAAAACAAACATCAGACCTTCTGCCCCACACAAGAATATATCCTGCAGTATCAAAGATTCCTCTATCAAACCAACTCCAGATTCACAAAAAGTCAGAAATTGCATTTTGGTTCAGAGGAGTCATGGATCAGGAGACCAAAAGGCAAGCTCTGATGTGCTGTAGCCTGCCGGGCTTTGGAATCAGTACGGCTACAAAAAGAGAGACCTTTCAAAGAAACATCTGTGAAGCGCAGCATCCATCTCCACTTATGGCTTGGCTTCCAATGCTATGTGAAAAATCATCACCAAAAAAAACAAAAAAAACAATCAAAGCTTTAAATGAAGAATGATCAAAACAACTTTATGACTTTGTTTGCTTTTTTTTTTGAAGATCAACTGCAAGATGACTTCTTCATGCTATCAAATGCCAATTACAAGGCTACAAAGGCTCTTTGTTTGTCACATTATGCGCGAGTGTTCCCAACACTTTTACTTCTAAGTAAATTACTTCATATATTGGTTAGGGTTATTGTTCTGGCTCAGGCTTATTCTTTCTTTATTTTATTGTTTTCTTGTTTCTCAAAGTATTGGTCATCTTCTTACGTTATGTTTCTGGTTTTTATTTTTCTCTTTTAAATTTATGTCATTTGATTATTTTTGTTTACATTGTGGTGTTTAATAATTATTTAATGTTTATGCATTCTGTAAAGTCCTTTTGTTAAATGCCGTGTGTTTTACTGGTTGAGCCTCAGGAGGCAGGCCCACCATTATGTCATTTCTAAGGACCTCCCTGAGGCTGCATGTTCACTGTAGCACTGATCACTGTGGATTCTTGCACTTTTCTTCCTCTGTCTTTTTACCTTTTTATTTATCTGTTCGCTCCCTTTCCTGCCCAGGCTTCTCTTTATACCGCTAGGGATGCAGGTACATGGATTATCAACACCGGAGCGCTAATGAGGCAATTGACGGAACTGCACATGTCTGCACGAGAATGCACAATCAGCCGATCACCCCATCAATCTCCAGAATGCTCTGCCATGCTACCACACATACCTGCAGCCCTCCAGGGCCCGAGCATGCTATAGTTATATAGTTAAAAGTTGCACATTGCCATGGACAATAACATGCTTCACCATAGTCAACTAAAAATAAATAGCATATTAATCCAATACATGACATGTTATAATTCCATAAACCTAATTACCAATGCTGAGCTGAATAAAAAGCAATAATTTTACTATTTTCAGAGCCACTTAAGCAAACTCAAGGTTACCAAATGGTGTGCCAGAACCCGTTAAGGTGCATTCATACACAATACACACTCACTCACTCACTCACTCACTCACTCACAACAGAAGTCACCAGTTCATCTAACCAGTATATTTGTCTGACTCGGGGGACAAACTTGTTGTGTATAAAAAGAAACCCATTCAGACATTGAGAAACTGTAAACTCCATACAGAACTTCAAGAATACTCAGGAACATCCTCAACAGTAACATAAAGCCTCATGGGAGTCACTTCTTGAATATAGGACACGCCTCTTGACCAACAAATGAAGGGGAGAGATGGCAGTTTAGCAAAAAGGCACGTATTTCACACATTTGCAGGATAGAGCTGGATAACAGACACGTAGTAGATTATGTAACGTGACTTTTTGTTTTCTTTTTTCACATTGTTTGCCATTGTGCACAACTGCACACTGTTTGCTTTTTTCCCTCCAGTCTGCATGAAAACATGAGATTTTGTCTCAGACATCACTACAAAGTACCTTGGGTACGTAACACGAGTTTTCCTTTAAAAGAATGTACAAGCAAAGAACTTTTAAAATATAAGGCGAAAGTACAGGACACAACAGAGGAGCCTTTTGTTGGTGGAAGAAAAAGAGAAATAGACCTGCTCAGCTGTCTAACACCTTAAGAAAAATGTGTCTGTATTTGCACTAACAGCATATTCCTCCAAAAGCACATTTGGTAGGGCTGGGAATATTACCGATAAATGTCTTTGAATGACTTTCAAATACTGCATCTGAAGATATCTAAAATTGCACCTAAGGTTAATTTTTGATTTGCGATCAGGACAGCCACAATTACCCCTCCTGATTGATGTACTAGAATAAGCGGACAAATAAATAACTCTTCACTCTTACACTACTACTAGTAATGTTAATAAAAACGTCCAATTAGAACATTAGAACAATCCAGACGAGAATGGGATATTCAGCCAAACAAAGCTTGCCAGTCCTATCTACTTAATTCTTCCAAAATAACATCAAGTTTTGAAAGTCCCTAATACCTTACTCTCTTCCCCACTACTTTGTAGTTTATTCCATGTGTCTATGATTCTCTGTGTAAAGAAAAACTTCTTAATGTGTGTGCGCTATTTACCTTGAACAAACTCCCAACTCTGTTCCCATGTTCTTGATGAACTCATTTTAAAATAACAGTCTCGATCCACTGGACTAATTCCCTTCGTAAGTTTAAACACTTCAAGCATGACTCAGCTTAAACTGAAAAGGTTCAGCTCTTTTAATTCATGCATTTATTTCTAGTAGGATTGACAACTGCAATGCGGTGTTCAATGAATGTTCAAACTGTTCTTTATACAGCTTCCAATTAATTAAAAATGCTGCTGCAAGAATTATTACATTATAATAATAACTTACACCTTACACTGGCTCCTGGTTAAGTTTAGGGCAGATTTCAAAATCCTACTTTCAACATATAAAGCCTTAAATGGCCAAGGTCTGGTTTACTTATCTGAACTTATCATGACCTTACAAGCCAGAGTGCACATTAAGATCTCAAGATGCCAGTCTGCTTATGATTCGAAGGATTAATCAAATAACAGTGGGAGGTCGAGCTTTTAGTTACAGGGCCCCTAAACTGTGGAGTGGTCTGCCTGCTACTATAAGAGATGCTCCTTCAGTCTCAGCTTTCAAATCCCAGCTGAAGACTCACTACTTCAGTTCAGCATATCCTGACTAGAGCTGCTGATTAACTGCACAGACCGCATCTCTGTTGTTGGTCATTAGCACTAAAACATAAGTAACATGATAGTTAGAATTTGTTACTAACCCTCACCTATTGTGTTTCTCTTGTTGGTACTCAAATGTGGCACTTGGTGCCATTGTCCTACTGCCAAGTTGTTTTGCCTGCCTAAGATAAAGTCATCTCTGATGGAGGATTGCAGGTATCACTGGGTAAAGGGGTCCTTTCATCATAATGGCTGGCCCAGCACTGACTTGGCTGTGGAACGGCCAAGAGGGGGAGGCAGCTTGATGGCCGAGGCCTCTAGGACTTTGAACAAATCGAAATCATATTATGTAATATCATCTACTGCTGAATTCTGCTCTGTACTTGTAATATTTCTATTACACTAATATATTGTTTTGAGGTCTTATGTTCTGTATATTGTATTGTCTTTACCCCTTTTTTGACACCCACTGTACGCCTAACCTACCTGGAAAAGGGTCTCTCTTTGAATTGCAGAACATTGTGTAATTTGGTTGAAGTTTCCGCCTCACTCATGAATCTGATGAGTTACCCCAATATGGAAAAACAAAGAAATATATATTTTTTTGGTATCATGATGTTATTTTATCCAATAGATGACAACAATAAACTATGCTAAGCATTATTTGGGCTCAGTTCCACATATAATATATGGATCATAACAGCTTATCCTGAGAGATACTCAGGCTTAACCGCTTTTACATAGAATTCTGAGCCCGAGTGACATTCGGTGTTATTGTCAAGTAAAGTTTAAAGTGCAAGGTTGCCAGTTCAAACAGTTAAAGAGGTCCAAGACTCACAACTATACACACAATGTTCTCTACTAAACAATAAATCACTGAAGTCTGTATGTTCAGTCCCTCTGAGCAATGTTTGGACAGTTTGGCTTTGGTGACACGACAAAAGAGGAAGTGCGAGAACAAGAAGCAATCTAATTGGTCAGTTTTGTGATGTGATAAAAAGAGGAAATGCAAGCAGAAGGAGGAGAAATGGCATAGGAAGGAGGCATGCACTTTCAAAGATGGCAAGTATAAAAGTGGCAGGATGCGAGAAAGCCGCCTGGTAAATGATGAAAGAGTCTGAGAAGCAGGCTTTATGGGAATGCACTCGGGAGACGGAGTGCTGATTAAGAGACATGCGCACAATGAGGAAAGTAGCTGAAAGTGCAAGTAAGGCAAGAGATAACAAATATTTTTTAATGATTCTATTATCTGTTTTTGACAGGTAGCGTGGCTAGTAATATGTAACAAATTGGCCGGTTGTCTAATATAAAAAGCTGGAGAGAACACAGACACATTAAGCAGCCCCTTAAATGTTCCCTAGCACACCATGAAGGAATGAGCCAGTAAACAGAGATGCTTCAACGTGTAATGAACAGGACGGGCAACATCAGCCCCGATGGTCTCTTTACTGCCAATGCCTCCAGTGAGTTTAAGGCCTTCCTGATCAGCCTATCGAGGTATGTGGCATCCTGAGCCAGTGGTGCTATCCCGAAGGCCACAGCACAGAACAGTACACTGATGACAAGCACTGGCAAAGCAGTCCAAGCAGTTTGCTGCAGACACTAAAGAACAAGAAAATAAGAAAAAGAAAAAGAAAAAAAAGCAAAAACCCGCTCTGGTCCTTCTTGCAGAGCAGATCTCTGTTGCTCACTTCACCCAGTCTGCTGTCTAGATGAAGGCCCTAGTAATTATATAGTATGTCTGCACTATCTCCATGACCTCTCCCACTATGCTGATTGATCCTGGGAACAACTGGTACTTTGGAAGCCAACCACCAATGCCTTCACTTTATAATGTTCTCAGGAGAACAATTCTTATCTTTACCAATGTAAAACTGTTACTCTCAGTTGCTTGTTAACTTGGCACAGCATTCAAAAGCTTTGCATGTTTCAACATTATTTGAAGTTGTTTTAAACAAATCAGCGATCAACTTACAAAATGCAGGTGCAGGATATAACAATAAAGAGGTGCTAGTAATGTTGAAGAGCCTCGTGATGAAAGCATTTGTCACTCACCTAGACTACTAGCCCCATGGGATGCCATTTTGGTCCAAGGGAAGATTTCCTACCCAGCCTATCGCACGATAAACACACAAACAGCTGCCTGCCAATGTGTTACTTTAGAAATGGCAGAAGGAAAGCACATGAAAGCCTGCAACACCACACAGCAGGAACCCCTACCTAGAATACAAGCGCTAATCGGCATGCCACTGTGGCCCACTAAAAATATCTGCAGAGTGTGTTATTTTTATCTCACAGTGTGGGAAATCTGCAATGTACAATTAGCAGAACATTCAAAGTATGTGCCGACTTCATACCACAGATTCAGAGTGGCACATTATCAGAGAAATCAATTATGGAGCGGCCCATTTTAAACATCTTGATGAACTACTTAAAAGAGAAATGCCCACCAACACTTCAAATGAAGCAGGGAGCAGAGCAAAAAGAAGGTCAACAGTAATAAAATGAATTTCCATGACAACCTGCTGCTGAGGAATGATTGAGAATAAAGTTGTAATTAATGTAATTCACACTATGGGACTGTCACAGCAGCCTAATGGTGTTGCTGAGAGATCAGTCAGTCAAACTGGAACTTGTGTGCTGCTGTGCCTTTTCTTGTGTAATGGATGTTCATGCAGCAGGGACTGAGCAGGGATCCTTACACGGCCAGAAGGTCAGTATAACGGAAAGACTTGGGAAGACAATTTATTTGGGACATTTTCTTCCCCAATACGTTAGATGGCAGCCTCCTTGGGTTAGGATCCCCATGTGGATGCTCACAGGGCATGCTGGAATCTGTAGTCCTACGAGGCAGCCCTGTTGAGTTCCACAGGTAGCTGAAGGCATTCACAATCCCTACTATGTGGGACTTCTGATTGATCTGGACGTACTTCCACTGGGCTATACTCTAGCACCGGAAGAACTCCAGGGTCCTAGATAAAAGAGACCACTTGACCTCGTCCAGGTGAGATGGAGTCGAGTGGAAGGAGGACAAAGCTTGCCTGAGAGGTGTGGAGTAGAAAGAGTGATAGTGGAAGAGAAGAAAAGAATTGTGTGGTGGTTCATTGATGCCCTGGTTAAGCCTTTGTACAAGGTATTTATAAAAAATAAACCTCTTATTCATACTGGGACATATGTCTGCAAGGTTGTATCTCAGGTTTGGAGTGCTGCATCGCCCCCTGGTGATCACACTTGTAATCGTAATCAATTAAAAAAGTTAAACATTTACAGTGTGATGAAAGAGTTTGGGCACCCCTGAGTAAAATATGTACCCTGTTGATTCTTGAAGTGTCATGTCATGTCATTTTCTAACCCACTTAATCCAGCCCTGGGTCATAGGAGGTGGGTACTACAGGGTGCAAGGCAGGAACAAACCCCGGATATGGTGCCAGTCCATCATAGGGTGAACGCACACACATACACACAAACACCCCACAGGCCAATTTACCATCGCCAATTCAACTAACATGAATATCTTTGCAATGGACAGTGGGAGTAAACCAAAGCAACCGGAGGAAACCCATGCAGACATGGGGAGAACATGCAAACTCCACACGGGGAGGTCACAGGATGCAAACTCTGGTCTCCTTACTGTGTACTGTGCCAACGTGACACCCATTTCTGAAGTGAAAACTATTAAATACAACCACTGCGACACTCAGAAGGGAGTGTGAAATTTTGTTCCATGAACTTAAACATAGAAAAAAATAAATAAAATAGTAATTGAGACTTGAGCAAAAGATTGGGCACCCTCCTCTGTTAGTACCTGGTAAATAATATGGCAGATATCACAGCTTGTGAACATTTGTTGTAGCCAACTATAAGTCTTTCTATTCAAGAGATGGGAATTTGTGCCGATTCCTCCTTGCAGATGACCTCAGAGATATTTGCATGCACAATATACTTCAGATCTACGACAGATTTTCAACAATATTCAGGTTCTGAGGACTGTGAGGGTCATTTCAAAAGCTTCACTTTTTGTTCCTTGAGGTAGTTAATGGTGGACTTTGATATATCCTTCGGATCATCGTCCTGTTGTAGAAGCCAACCTCTTTTCAGCCTAACTTCTTGATGGACTGCATGACATTTACATTTTTCTGATATTTTCTGATATTAAATGGAATCCATTCTTCCCATTATGCATGCAATGTTCCCTGTGCCACTGGCAGCCACACAGCCCCAAAACCTTAAGGATCCACCTGCATTTTTAATATTTGGCAAGATGTTGTTTTCCTGAAATGCTGTCCCTTTTTTTCCTCCAAACATACCTCTGGTGATTGTGGCCAAAATGCACAATCTTAACAACTTCTGTGCACAACGCTTGACACTAATAATGCAAGCACCAATGCACTATAGAACAATGCACCACCACTTCAGTTTCTTCGAGGTCTTATGCAGTGACTACTTGGGGTTGGTTGTTGCACCTCTTAGCCTAGAAAACGTGCAGTTATTTCAGAACATTTTGTGGTCTGACGTTTCTTTACCACATTCCTAACAGTAGTAATTGCCAGCAGAACTTTTTTCTTAAAGTCGTCCCCAGCTCTGTGTGCATCAATTATTCTGTGACGTTTACAGATGCCGGTCATAAAATTAGAATATCATGACAAAGTTGATTTATTTCAGTAATTCCATTCAAAAAGTGAAACTTGTATATTAGATTCATTCATTACACACAGACTGATGTATTTCAAATGTTTATTTCTTTTAATTTTGATGATTATAACTGACAACTAATGAAAGTCCCAAATTCAGTATCTCGGAAAATTAGAATATAAATTAAGACCAATGCAAAAAAAGGATTTTTAGAAATGTTGGCCAACTGAAAGGTATGAACATGAAAAGTATGAGCATGTACAGAACTCAATATTTAGTTTGGGGTCCTTTGGCCTGGATTACTGCAGCAATGCGGGGTGGCATGGAGTCGATCAGTCTGTGGCACTGCTCAGGTGTTATGAGAGCCCATGTTGCTCTGATAGTGGCCTTCAGCTCTTCTGAATTGTTGGGTCTGGCGTATTGCATCTTCCTCTTCACAATACCCCATAGATTTTCTATGGGGTTAAGGTCAGGCGAGTTTGCTGGTCAATCAAGAACAGGGATACCATGGTCCTTAAACCAGGTACTGGTAGTTTTGGCACTTTGTGCAGGTGCCAGGTCCTGTTGGAAAATAAAATCTGCATCTCCATAAAGTTCGTCAGCAGCAGGAAGCATGAAGTGCTCTAAAACTTCCTGGTAGACGGCTGCGTTGACCTTGGACCTCAGAAAACACAATGGACCAACACCAGCAGATGACATGGCACCCCAAACCATCACTGACTGTGGAAACTTTACACTGGACCTCAAGCAACGTGGATTCTGTGCCTCTCCTCTCTTCCTCCAGACTCTGGGACCTTGATTTCCAAAGGAAATGCAAAATTTACTTTCACCAGAAAACATAACTTTGGACCACACAGCAAGCAGTCCAGTCGAGACATTTCTGACGCTGTCTCTTGTTTAAGAGTGGCTTGACACAAGCAATGCGACAGCTGAAACCCATGTCTTGCATACGTCTGTGCGCGGTGGTTCTTGAAGCACTGACTCCAGCTGCAGTCCACTCTTTGTGAATCGCCCCCACAGTTTTGTATGGGTTTTGTTTCACAATCCTCTCCAGGGTGCGGTTATCCCTATTGCTTGTACACTATTTTCTACCACATCTTGTCCTTCCCTTCGCCTCTCTATTGATGTGCTTGGACACAGAGCTCTGTGAACAGCCAGCCTCTTTAGCAATGACCTTTTGTGTCTTGCCCTCCTTGTGCAAGGTGTCAATGGTTGTCTTTTGGACAACTGTCAAGTCAACAGTCTTCCCCATGATTGTGTAGCCTACAGAACTCGACTGAAAGACCATTTAAAGGCTTTTAGGTGTTTTGAGTTAATTAGCTGATTAGAGTGTGGCACCAGGTGTCTTCAATATTGAACCTTTTCACAATATTCTAATTTTCCGAGATACTGAATTTGGGACTTTCATTAGTTGTCAGTTATAATCATCAAAATTAAAAGAAATAAACATTTGGAAATACATCAGTCTGTGTGTAATGAATGAATCCAATATACAAGTTTCACTTTTTGAATGGAATTACTGAAATAAATCAACTTTGTCATGATATTCTAATTTTATGACCGGCACCTGAATGGTTATTCAGTATTACTAAAAGGGATGATGAGTCAGAAGTTATCTAGCTCTTGAAATGGAATGCAATTATTTAGTTTTGACACTTTCTTATGACGGACCTTTACCTACTTTACAAATCCTAACAAGTCCATTCAGGCCTAACAAGTTGGTGAGGTTCGGAGACTTTACAAGTGGAAGGGTACCCAAACATTTACTCAAGTAATAAATGATTGTTTTTTCTACGTTTAAGTTCAAGAACTAAACTGAAACTGCATTAAAAGCTGCTGGAAGACATGTGCTTGAATGTCTACAGTGCCCTCCATAATGTTTGGGACAAAGACACACTTTTCCTTGATTGACCCCTCTGCTCCATAGTTTAAAATTACAAATCAGCAATTCAATACGTGATTAAAGGGCACATTGCAAACATTCATCTAAGGGTATTTGCATACATTTTGGTCGCACCATGTACAAATGACAACACCTTTTATACATGCCCCCCCTCCCCATAAGTGTGGGACACATTAATGGCATGTCTATTACAGCAGTCATATTTCGGACTTTGTCGCATATCCCTTGCATGCAATGACTGCTTGAAGTCTGTGATTGAAAGACATAACCAGGTGACGAGGATCTTCTCTGGTAAAGCTCTGCCAAAGCTCTAATGCATCCTTCTTTATCTCCTGCTTGTTTTGGAGGCTTATCCACTTACGTTTTCTCTTCAGCATATGGAAAGCTGCATCAATTGGATTTAAATTTAATTGACTGCTTTGGCCACTCAAGAATTTTCAATTGTTTAGCTTTGGAAAAACTCCTGTGTTGCCTTGGCAGTCTGTTTGTATCATTATCTTGGATGAAGCATCAACCGAGGAGTCTGGAGGCTTTTACTGGAACTTGAGCAGATATGATGCTTTTATACTCCCCAGAATTGATTGTACCACTGCCGTCAGCAGTTACAACATCAATGAAGAGAAGTGTGTCGGTACCTGCCATAACACCTCCAGAATCGTGTTTGACAGATGAGGATGGTCTGCTTTGTATCTTGGGTAGTTCCTTTTCATCTCTCTGATACAGGTTCATCTTTGTCTCATCTGTCCACAAAACCTTTTCCAGAATTATGCAGGCTCTTTTAAGGCCTTTTTCTCAAACTATAATCTGCCCATCCTGCTTTTGTGGCTAACTAGTGGTTTTTTATCTTGCAGTGTGGCCTTTGTACTTCTATCCATGACGTTTTCTGTGGACGTTAGTCTCTGGCACATCCACATCTGCCTCCTGAAGACAGTTTTTGATTGTCGGACAGGCACTTGCAGCTTTTTCATTACCACAGTGAGGATTCTTTCGTCATCAGCAGTGCAGGTCTTCCTTGGCCTGATAGCCCCTTCCAATTAATGAGCCAACCAGTGTGTTCTTTCTTCTTAATGATATAACAGTCAGTTGATTTAGGTAGTCCTAAGGTTTTACTGATGTCTCTAAAGGTTTTATTCTTGTTCCTCATACAGGCTTCTTTTATTTTAATTGGCACAGCTATTGTCCTCATGTTGAACAATGACAACCACAGACTCCAAAGGGTAGAAAAAGCCGTGGTATCTTATGAAGCACAGAAACACACCTGAGGAATCACCAACACCTGTGATGCCAACTGTACCAAATATTATGGTACAAAAATAAATAAGGGGACAGTGTAGAAAAAGTGTTGTCATGTCTACATGGTGTGCACTTTAATGACACCTGAATTGTTTGATTTGTAATTTTAAACTGTGGAGCAGAGGGGGACATCAAGGAAAACTGTGTCTTTGTCCCAAATATTATGTAGGGCACTGTATTTGTTGCAGTAGGTTTTTTTAATACTTTAAACCCTGAGCAAAATAAGGTACATTTCTCAGGAGTGCCCAAACATGTAAATACCACTGTATAAAGTGTATCAGGACATGAGCTTGTCTGCCACCAGATCTCATGATTGTCCTACTGAGAGCCCAGCACACCGAAGGTCCATTTCTGTTTAATTTTTCATGAGCTTTCCGCAAGAGTTTATGTTAAAGCATGGAATTTTAAAACCAAAGAATTATTTTTTGATGTACAGCTTTTGTTAGAAAGTTTCCTTCAGAAGATATTAATTATTTAGCATTATTTTTCCACACCATCGTGTCTGAACTTGGATTCATGCAGGGTCATTAGGTGTCAAGGGTATAATGGTCAGCTCTGTACACTTCTGCTAACTTTATGTATGTAGTGCTTTGCTTTTGATATTTTGACCCAGTTTTAAGATGTCTTGCTTTTCCTTTTTGGCTTCACCATTTGGTTTCTGTATTAGATACAGATATACAATTAGATATAGATTATAGATTATATATAGATATTTTGATAAAAGATAGGGCTGAATTTGTAGTTACAAACTTCACTCAGTTTCACACTCGTGTTTCATCTCCCAATCCGTAATTGAAAATAAATGTCTTCCTCTGAAGGCAGCTACAACTTACTGGTAGATGAAGTTGGTGGGAATTCCTGCTAGCGTTTCGTTTTGTTAGCTTTTTTACCGTATTTGTGTTTTTGTCCGAAGACATTCCTTCTTCTTCCTCTTCTCCTATCAGGGGTCTCCACAGCGGATCATCTGTTTCCATATCTTCCCGTCTTCTGCATTTTGCTGTCACATCCATCACCTGCATGTCCTCTCTCACCACACACATAAACCTCCTCTTAGGCCTTCCACTTGTCTGGCAGCTCCATCCCTAGCATCCTTCTCCCAATATACCTAGCATCTCTCCTCTGCACATGTCCAAACCAATACAATCACACCTCTCTGGCTTTGTCTCCAAACAATCCAACTTGAAGACTTTCCATATTTGTTGCAATAGCACATTTATACTCACTGAGCAAACTATTAGGTACACTATGCTAATACTGAGTAGGCCTCCTTTTGCTCTCCAAGCAGCCTCCGTTCTTTATGGCATACAATCCACACGATGCTGGAAACATTCCTTTGACAATTTGGTCCATGTTGCCACGATTGCATCACACAATTTCTAAAGATATGTCAGTTGCATATTCATGCTACTAATCTCATGTTCTACCATATCCCATAGGTGTTGTGTTCTCCTGCATTCAGATCCGGTGACTGACAAGGCCCCTCAAGAACACTGACCTTATTGTCATATTCATGAAACCACATACCATTGCAACACCACCACCAGCCTGGACTGTTGACACCAGGCAGGTTAGCTGCATGGATTCATGCTATTGGTGCCTAATGCTGATCCCACCATCCATGCGACTCATCAGAAATCGAGATCCATTAGAACAGACTGCGTTTTTTCCAGTGTTCAGCTGTCCAGTGTTGGAGAGTCTGCGCTCACTGAAGCCTCAGTTTTCTGTTCATGGCTGACAGGAGAGGAACCCATCCACCTCAAGATTCAACATGTTGTTATTCTGAGAGGTTTTTCTGCTCAGTACAGTTGTATTGAGTGGTTATCTGAGTTGCTGTATCCCTTCTGTCAGCCTGAACCAGTCTGGCCATTCTTCTCTGACTTCTACCATTATCAAAATGTTTCTGCCCACAGAATTTCTGCTCACTGGATGTTTTTTGTACCATTCTGAGTAAACTATAGAGACTTTTGGGTGTGAAAATCCCAGGAGATCAGCAGTTACTGAAATATTCAAACCAGCCTGTCTGGCTGCATCATTCATGCCACATTGAAATCACTGAGGTCACATTTTTCTCTCATTCTGGTGTTTGATGTGAACATTAATGGAAGCTTCCTGACCTTTATCTGCGTGATTGTATGCATTGCACTGCTGCCACATGATCAGCCATTCTTTATCATTTGCTCAGCAAGTGTGTATTGTGTTGCTGTGTTTTCATACTGGCTCCTGCAAGCTTGCATTTGAGGGAATTAGGAATAGTATCTCGTTGCAAATGCTCCAGACAATTGCACAATTCAGAAATTACTAAAAATGTGGTGCAACTCTGGTTCTGCAAACAATGTACTGAGATCAAGAAACCCTTCTATCTACAGAAGTTGTTACTGACGTTGCAGATCATATGGAAAAATTCATCGTAAGTTGACATAAGCCATAAAACTTTACATCATTGTAAGTGCAGACCACTTTCAGCACAGCCTTTGAGGTGGCCACTATTACTCTTTGTGAGAAATTGTTTAACAATATTAGAACATGTGAACTATTGTCACAGAAAACAGACCATCCCAATAAGTTTGCCAAAACAAATTGTCCAAAATAACATTAAGTTGAGAGTCAAGTTGCCAGCTTCTTCAATAACAATAACCTCATAAATTTCCATTTGCAATGTAACATTTTTTTTTTTTTTTATCTATACTAATAAAAGGCAAATCCCTCACTGACTGACTGACTGGCTCACTCATCACTAATTCTCCAGCTTCCCGTGTGGGTAGAAAGCGGAAATTTGGCAGGCTCATTCCTTACAGGTTACTTGCAAAAGTTAAGCAGGTTTCATTTTGAAATTCTTTGGATTCATAACTGAATCCTACTTACATACATATATACGGCCATAGCCTGCAGCTTGGTCGCTGTGTGAGGCGGCATTGTGTCCACCATCACCACGCCTCCCACGTTGTTGGCTGCCTGCGTATATAAGTCTGTCCGTCGCTCCGGTCTCTTCATTCCTTTCCTTGCTTCGCCACGGTATTCACGTCTCCCTGCTGATAACTGCAGCCTTTTTATTTAATCCACAGCTTCTCCATTGTTTTATTGTTCGTTTATTACAATTATAGTTATTGTGTAGGTATTTTAGACTTAGTTTACTGTTCAAATACCAATTTCCTTTATCGTTCCAAACAGAACCCCAAAAACATGTCTATAGAGGTGATCACCATCGATCAAAGAACTGTCACTTACAGAGTGGTTTCCATGCCCGGAGATGCCGCCTGCCTTTTCCATTCTCTTTGTTACATATTGCACGGCCATATCAGGCTCAATCGTGATATCCGGAGGAACATTGTGTCTTATGTATTGAGTGACTAGAATGGGTTTAAGGTGTGGACTGATGATGGTACAGGAGGTAATTATACTACACAGGAGCACTAGAAGAGTGAAATGCTTAAGCCCTTCACCTATGGTTCTGCATGTGAGTTGATGGCTGCCGCTGAATTGTTCGGTTGTTGCTTTCAAGTGTACCGAAATGGCCAAATATATATAATATATTTATACCTTTCGACAACCGCCAATGCCTCTTAAACACCTTAGATTAACAGGTGACGATTTCAGTAGTGGACACTTTGATGTTTATGAATGTTTAAACTCTCAAAAGCTGGATGTGAAGCTATCGATGAAACCGGTTGTATGCTTACAATGCTTCACAGATGCCGAATGTCACTTCAACACAAGTCCTACAAATACCGTCGTAATTGAAACAAACCATTAAACTCAAACCGATTATGACAGCAGCAATCCAAGCTGTGAGAAAACAGTAAAAAGGAGGCGTGTCAGACGTCGTGGTACATTTTCTGATGCAGCTAGATGGAAACAACTTCGTGACGCTGCTGCCAAATACTTGCAGAAAAATCCACAAGTTCATAGAGACACTGTCGCTAAATACTCGCAGAAAAATCCACAAGTTAAAAGACATGCTGTCGCTAAATACTCGCAGGCAATTCCACAAGTTCATAGACACTTTGCAGCTAAATATTCGCATGCAAATCCACAACTTAACACCGGGAATGCCTGTTAAACATCTTATATTCACGAGTAACGATTTGGGTAGTGAACACTTCGATGAATGAAACCTGTTATCTTTACAACGGTTGACAAACACGGAATGTAACTTGAACACAACACGTCCTCCAAATACGAACCTGATTGAAAGAAATAATGATAATCAAATCCTTGTTGACAGCAACACTCATAACAGTGACAAAAAAATTACATTGACAATCATGTTACGTTATTTTTAAAATATTTCCTTTTCTTTTTCTTAACTTCTTTAACACACTACTTCTCCACTGCAACGCGCAGGTATTTTGCTAGTTAGTGATAAAACTCTTAATGACTCATACACTAAGTTTGAACAACTTTTTTATACATTATTCTGTACTTTACACACCCAGTTGAAAAAGATGATCACGAGCGCCTTCAAGTGATGATCTTTTACAAGATCTTTTAAGTTCTCTACTACAGGCAGGACCACAGAGAAAATACAATGGTGGTTTCCTGAATGTTTGAGTCCTTCCCAATAATCTGAACTTTTAAGAGGGACAGCCGTACAAAAGGATAACTTGAAATGGAAAAACCCGTTGAACCCTCTACACCCCAGAATTAAAACAAGATTTTAGAAATTTTTTACTAATTTATTAAAAAACTAGTAATATACCCGCGCTTCGCAGCGGAGAAGTAGTGTGTTAAAGAAGTTATGAAAAAGAAAACAAAACATTTTAAAAATAATGTAACATGATTGTCAATGTAATTGTTTTGTCACTGTTGAGTGATGCTGTCATCAAGGATTTGATTATCATTATTTCTTTCAATCAGGTTCGTATTTGGAGGATGTGTTGTGTTCAAGTTATATTTCGTGTTTGTCATCCTTTGTAAAGATAACAAGTTTCATTCAGTGTTCACTACCCAAAGCGGTACTCGTGAATCTAAGATGTTTAACAGGTATTCCCGATATTAAGTTGTGGATTTGCTCTAATATTTAGCGGCAGCGTGTCTATGAACTTAATTTAAACTTAAGCTTTACACCTTGCTTTCCTATTGATATGTCTACAAAGGCTTGTTCAGCTTCAGAGGGTTGTTCCTTTCTTACTGCATCAATAAACAGCTCGTCTTCCTCTTTATCTGAGACATCACACACTGCATGCACGGGTTTACCTTTCCCAGTCCTGCAAGGTCAGTTCACGTGAGCCGCTCGGAGTACATGCAGTGAAGGTTCTCAGCTGTGATTGTGCTATCTCGTCCAATGTTGTGATGTCCACGGCTTTATTTAATCTTAGCTCAGACCCGGCACTTAAAAGTTTCTCTCGCACTTTTGCTGAGTTTGTGCCAAACACTATTCTATTCCTGACCAACTCATCTTCGTTTGCATAAGCACAGTCCTTCACCAGCAATTTTAACTCCGTTACAAAGTGATGAAAAGTCTTGTTTATACCCTGCGTCCTCTCATTAAACTT
Organism: Polypterus senegalus; assembly: GCF_016835505.1. NCBI lineage: Eukaryota > Metazoa > Chordata > Cladistia > Polypteriformes > Polypteridae > Polypterus > Polypterus senegalus. The sequence goes on along the minus strand of NW_024380911.1, from coordinate 6,485 downwards.
GTATCTCGCAAATATTGTATTCGTCGTAGGCATGACAAACGCCAGTGGCAGCCTGTCTATGAACTTAATTTAAACTTAAGATTTACACCGTGCTTTGTTTCCGCAGTAGCTGCACTTATGAATATGCTTGTATGCATTACTCGCTTCATATTCTTTTGCTGCCTTCTCAATTGTGTAATGCGTTTTTTGTTCAGCGCTCTTTGGAGCTCTTCCTTGTTCTCTGCGTACTGCGTTCACAGTCAGTTCACGTGAGCCACTCGGAGTACATGCATCGAAGGTTCTCAGCTGTGCTTGTGCTATCTCGTGCGATCTTGCCATGTCCACGGCTTTATTTAATGTTAGCTAAGACCCAGCACTTAAAAGTTTCTCTCGCACTTTCGCCGAGTTTGTGCCAAACACTAGTCTATCCCTGACTATCTCATCTTCGTTTGCATAAGCACAGTCCTTCACCCGCGAATATTTAGCGGCAGTGTGTCTATTGGATTGCTGCCGACAGACGGCCTTACATGGGCAGGCACTCAATTACGTGGGAGACATGACGATGAGGGACGCAATTCCGCCTCACATGGCAACCGAGCTGCAGGCTATGGCCGTATATATGTACATAAGTAGGTTCCAGTTATGACCATTATGCGAAGAATTTTGAAATGAAACGTGCTTAACTTTTGTAAGTAAGCTGTAAGGAATAAGCCTGCCAAATTTCAGCCTTCTACCTACACGGGAAGCTGGAGAATTAGTGATGAGTGAGTGAGTGAGTGAGTGAGTCAGTGAGGGCTTTGCCTTTTATTAGTATAGATAAACTGAAACACAGTGCTGTAAAAAAGTATTTTCACCCTTCCTGATTTTTTATTTTTTGCATGTTTGTCACACTTAACACTAGAATTACCAGAGCCTACGAAAAAACTCGTAGATCCGTCCCACCTTAAAATGCTTCGCACCTCTCCGTCAGCGTCTTTTGTCCTTTAAATGTATGGATAAGCAGCAAGCAGCCTGCTCTCACATCCCCCCACCCTACACAGTTTTCTCAGCTCAAGTCTGTTTACCTGCGCGTCAGTTGCTTAGAGTTGTATAGAGTGAGAAGTCAAGCAAAATGACACCTTTTATAAATACTATATGGTTATTTGGAACACTTGCATTTCATGTGTGTTCCGTGTCTACGACGATCTATGTAAACACATCATTAAAACAGAAAAGTTTTTCATGTTTTAGTAATAATTGACAAAATGTAGACATGAAGTGTATAATGTGTGAAGCCTGAATTCCAAATATCAAAGAAACACTTTCACAAAAGGTACAAATATAACGGAACAAATGCGCTTCCATTCATAAATATAACTGCAGAAAAAAACCTGCGTTAGGGTGCGACATCAACACACATTTGCTACGACTGCTTCGGTGGCGCAACGGTATCAACTGTTGACTGGTAATCAAAAGTTCACAGGTTTGATCCCAGACGAGTCCGTTTTGAGAAGTCAGCTGCTCGTATTCTTACTACTTTAGAATAAAAACATACATTTGATTCCAGTCTGTAACAGCCGGTGTAATTTATGATACTTGTAATGGTTAGCTTTATTTTTTTTTTTTTTTATTCAGTTTTATTCTCTCAGCCGTGTTCATGATCCCAACCCCATATGGTAATTCTAGTGTTAAATGTTTTAGATCACTAAACAAATTTAAATATTAGACAAAGATAACCCAAGTAAACACAAAATGCGTTTTTTAAGCGATGATTTTATTAATTAAGGAAAAAAAAATATCCATACCTACGTGGCTCTATGTGAAAAAGTAATTGCCCCCCCTTTTAAATCATGAAGTAACTGTGGTTAATCACATTTTCTGGAAAGCTGAGTTCAATTTTCCTAGCCACACCTGATTACTGCCAGACCTGTTGAAAGAAATCACTTAAACAGAACCTGTCAAATAAAGTGAAGTAGGCCAAAAGATCCCAAAAAGGAAGACATCATGCCGCAATTTAAAGAAATTCAGGAAAAGATGAGAAACAAAGTAACTGACATCTATCAGTCTGGAAAAGGTTACAAAGCCATTTCTAAAGCTTTGGGACTCCAGCAAATCACAGTGAGAGCCATCATCCACAAATGGAGAAAACATGGAACAGTGATAAACTTTCCAAGGAGTGGCCGTCCTACAGAAATTACCCCAAGAGTGCACAGAAGACTCATCCAAGAGGAGCCAAAAGAACCCAGAACAATATCTAAATAACTGCAGGCCTCACTTGCCTCGGTTGAGCTCAGTGTTCATGACTCAATCATAAGAAAGAGACTGGGCAAAAATGGCATGCATGGCAGAGTTCCAAGGCGAAAAGCACTCCTGACCCAAAAGAATATAAAGGCTCATCTCACTTTAGCCAAAAAACATCTTGATGATCCCCAAGACTTTTGGGAAAATATCCTGTGGACTAATAAAACAAAAGTTGAACTTTTTGGAAGGTTTGCGTCCAATTACACCTGGCATAAAAGTAACACAGCATTTCAGAAAAAGAAAATCATACCAAAAGTCAAACATGGTGGTGGCAGCGTGATGATCTGGGGCTGCTTTGCTGCTTCAGGACCTGGATGACTTGCTGTGATTTCTAGAACCAAGAAATCTGCTCTCTGCCAAAAAATACTGAAGGAGAATGTCCGACCATCCGTTTGTGACCTCAAGCTGAAGTGCACTGCAGCAGGACAATGATCCAAAACACACCAGCAAGTCCACCTCTGAATGGCTTAAAAAAACAAAATAAAGGTTTTGCAGTTGCCTAATCAGAGACCGGACTTGAATCCAATTGAGACGCTGTGGCCTGACCTTACAAAAGCGGTTCATGCTCAGAAACCCTCCAATGTGGCTGAATTGAAACAATTCTGCAAAGAAGAGTGGGCCAAAATTCCTCCACAGCGATGTGGAGCTTGATTGCAGTTGTTGCTGCTAAGGGTGACACAACCAGTTTTTAGGTTTAGGGGGCAATTACTTTTTCACATAGGGCCATGTAGGTTTGGATAGCTTTTTTTTCTTAATAAATAATATAATCACTTTAAAACTGCATTATGTGTTTACTTGGGTTATCTTTGTCTAATATTTAAATTTGTTTGATAATCTGAAACATTTAGGGGTGACACACTTGCAAAAAAATAAGAAATTAGGAAGGGGACAAATACTTTTCCACAGCACTGTATAATACTGATGCAAGTATTCAGACCCTTTACACAGTACTTAGTTGAAACCACTTTGTAGCAATTCCAACCTTGGAGACGTCTTGGGTATAATGTGACAAGCTTTGCACACATGTATTCGGGGATTTTCTGCCATTCTTCCCTGCAGCTCTTCTCAAGCTCTGTCAGGTTGGATGGAGGCCATAAGAGGAGAGCTACTTTCAGGTCTCTCAACAGTTTGGCTAGGCTCTGGCTGGACCATGCAGGACTAAGCCCCTCCTGTGCTGTCTTTGTGCTCAGGGACATTGCCCTGTTGTCAGATAAACCATTGGACCAGTTAGAGGTCCAGAGCACAATGCAGTAGCCTTTCATTCAGGTTATCTCTGTACTTTGCTCTGTTCAGCTTTTCCTCAACTCTGTCTAGTCTCTCAGTCCCTGCTGCTGAAAAACAGCCCTCCACACGTTATTCTGCCACCACCAAACTTCACCACTGGAAAGATATTGACAGGCAATGAACAGAGCCTGGCTTCCTCCAGTCATAATGCTAATCAGGGTTTCATTCCACCAAATAATCCTGTTTCTCACAATCTGAAAACCCTGCAGATGCCATACTGCAAATCCCATCTGTCTTTTACTGAGGAGACCCTTCTGTCTGGTTGTTCTTTTCCTAAAACCCAGATTAGTGGTGTGTTGCAGTGGTGGCTCTCCTTTTGAAAATTTCTCCCATCTCCACACAGATTCACTGAAGCTGAGCGAGAGTGACCACTGTGTTCTTGTTCACCTGTATTATCGTGGTTCTTCTCCCAAAACAAAATAGCTCAAATAAGCCAGGTGACCAGCTCTAGGAAGAGTCACAGCTGTTCCAAACATCTTCCTTTTAATTAATTTAAATTATGAAGTCAACTGTGCTGTTAGTGAACCCTCATGCTGCAGACGTTTTTGTAGCCATCTCCTGATCTGTGCCTCGACACAATCCTGTCTCTATGCTCTTCAGGTAGTTCATTCGACCGCATGGCTTGGTTTTAGTTCTGATGCGCACTGTCAAGATCTGTGAGACCTTCAGTAGACTACTGTGTGAATTTATAATCATGTCCGATCAACTGGACAGACCACAAGTAGACTCCAAACAAGGTGTAGAAACATCTCAGTGATGATCGACAGAATGGGGTGCACCTGAGCCATTTCAAGTGTCATCGCAAAGGGGCTAAATACTTGTGTCACTGGGATATTACTTTTTTTTTTATTTTTAATAAATTAACAGAAATGTCAAAAATCCTGTTTTTGCTTTGTCATTCAGAAGTATTGTGTGATTATGGCACAATACAGAAGAAGGCTGAAATATAGCAAAATGTAAAAAAATAATGAAGGATTTGATTATTTTCTAAATCCACTGTATGTTGTTAATTCTTTATGGTATTCGTATCTGTGACTTAATAAATGTTCCAAAAAATCTAAATATAATAGGGTTCATTGTACTTTACAAAACAGAGACCACAGCCTGCAATAAACCTGCAAAACGTGCAACTTAAGACAACAGAATGTGCCAATAATTATATGTTGTTAGACAGAAGCACATTTAGGTTGAAATTAGCTTTAAGAAATCAAGAAAATACAACGATGCCCTCGACATACTGTACCTTTTTAATTGTTTTCGTTTGAACTAAGGCAAGTTCTCTGTTCTCATCAGCTACATAAAGGGAGAGTTTCACGTAGGGGTCACTGTGAATAAAAGGGGAAAAAAATCAATTTAAAGAATAGAAAGAATTGATGCAGTAAAAGAACAGGAAAAAGTACAAAGAGGGAAGACAGCTGATGGACCAAACCAACCACTGCAAAAACAGACGGAGGTCAGAGTCACAAAAGTCAAGCCCAGCTGTTCATCCACGGCCTTATCCAGTTTATTCCATTTCAGGGTAGTGGAGGCTGAGGCCTACCCCAGAAAGCACGGAGCACAACTCAGAATGGCACCGCTTCATTGCAGGGTATACCTGGATTAGGCCAGATCAGAGAAGCAAAAATGTCAAATGAGATGTTTGAAATCAACTCTCTATTTCTGATCTTTTCTTTTTAGGTGGTGATCAACAATTAATTACAGCCACTTAAATACTAGTAACTGGATCTAATTACTTTCTTAATTTAAATGACAGCAGTAATGGGTTAAACACATTTTCACACATGGGTCATATTTTGTTGAAACAAATGTCACTATACTATCTCTTATGCTCTGTTAGTCTCAGAAGGTTACATGCACTTAGATTTACAATTTGGTGAGGATTACTTGATTGTTTGTTATGTCCTGCTATGGATATAAAGTAGGCTTTCACATGACCTTATTAAAGGCAGGAATTCTACCCTACAATGTTAATGAACAACACTCCACCACATTCTTAGCTCATGTATACATTATGGAACCGGTTTAATCCAGTTCAGTGGTGCAAACACCATAGGATTCCACAGTGGCATCAGGGGTAATGCAGCAATAAACTCCAGTACATCTCAAGGCGCACACACACACACACACACACACACACAGCAAAATTTGAGTCATTGATTAACTCAACACACACATCTTCAGGATGTGCCAAGAATACCCCCACAAACAAAAGAAGAACATTCCAGCAAAGCAATGACCAGGCCCAGGGTTCAAACCTACGACTCTAGTGGTATAAGACAGCAAGGCTAACTACAGTGCCACCATGCTATAAAGTCCAAATTTCAAAAAGTCATGAACATTTAATGGCCAACTTAATTAATAAAAATGGTCTGCCTAGACATCTCCCGGGACTGAATTCTGAGCCAGCAATCTCCTGGGTGCAGCATCCTTGAGTCCATGTGGGTTGCTAAGCCTTTGTTCCTACTACTAAGTTTTTGAGCTAAATACGCTCAAAACTGTAGAGGTGACAGTGGACTTCATGAAGAGCCCCTTAGTATTACCTTCTCTCCCCATACTTAGCAATAAAGTGTCAGTTGTGGAAACCTTCAAATTTACGGGCTCCACAATGACCCAAGACTTGACATGGAAGACCCACATAGACTTCATAATGAAAAAGGCACAGCAGCAGATGTGCTATTTGCTACTGCCGAGGAAGTTCAATCTACCACAAGGATTGTTAATTTAGTTCAACACAGCAACCACTGAGCTCATCCATTACAGTGTGGTTTGGATCAGCAATCAAAAAAGACAAGAACAGGCTACCACGAATAAAAAGATCATCGGCACCAGTCTTCCCACCTTACAGGACCTATACTACAGTATATTCCAGAGTCATGAAGCGGGCTGGCAAAATCACCGACCTCTCACATCCAGGCCATAGCCTTTCTGAACTTCTCCCATCT